>NC_056730.1:707062683-707160183 GCF_019279795.1 Protopterus annectens | reverse complement strand
CTGCTTTACTGTGACCATGTTCATTCTTCATGGATATATATATATATATATATATATATATGTGTGTGTGTGTGTGTGTGTCTGTACATGCATATACACCTACATACTTATTTACATTTCCCATACTGTTGAATGACCGCCACACATACTCACTTACGTCAGCTTGTAAGTGACTTAATCACCCTATATCCGACGGCCATTATTCTGGGCATCATATAAAATTAGCAGCCCTTGCATGGCTTGGACCCAGGAACAGAAACACCTT
Organism: Protopterus annectens; assembly: GCF_019279795.1. Lineage (NCBI taxonomy): Eukaryota > Metazoa > Chordata > Ceratodontiformes > Protopteridae > Protopterus > Protopterus annectens. Next base: position 707,159,918 of record NC_056730.1, on the reverse strand, counting down.
AGTCATCGGTTTGACCACTACACCATCCATGATACATTCTGCATGGATAGTAGTTAGGATATATGATTTTACCAGAGGCATTCCACACTACTGGCAACAAATGTGACAGTCGGTTGGTGTACATATGTATAGTACATGTTAATGTTCATATGTTTCTGAGAGACATGTATACATTTACAAGTATACATATTTATAAATAGGACACATACTTGACGACTACTTGCATACCTCTCAACTGTAGAGATTTCCGCAGAATGTCCAGATTTTTGCCTCATATTTTTGGTCCATTTTTCATAAAATTGTGGTTTTCTGACAAATTAGTGGCAAATCGTTCAAGCTTGAAGTTAGAAAATAATGACAGACATTTGAGTTTCAGACTTCATATCCATCAGTAAATTCATGCTAATGCAAAACCTGTTATTCTATCAACTTTCTATGTTTGTAAGAGCAATATTTAAAAATTGTCCCTATTTTTGGGCCTTTGTCCCATTTTTACTTATGGCTTTGTCCAGATTTCTTTCTCTAAGAGATTGAGAGGTATGCTTATATGCATGTATGTGTGATGTGTAGCTGTAGCTATGCGTATATAAGTATGTACATTTATAGATGTATGACTACATATCTGGGGTTGTACATGACCATGTATATGAACACAGCATCCGGGAGGGACGTGTACCGTTTGTATACAGGGGTTGTGTGCATCATTACAACGTGGAACCTGGACAGGGTATACAATGGATGTGTACTATTTGGACAATGGCTATGGGGAAACTTCTAGGGAACATGTGAAAGGTATATATTCCCGATAATGCACATGGGGAGACGTGCATCACGGTCAGGTGTTTAATCCCAGGTCATAGGTTATGCAGGACCGGCTGGAGATTGAGCAGGGTTGTGGGCAACTAGTGCTAATGCAACTTGTGTCCGGATGTCTACGGGGCTGGACATCGTGTTGGGCCACCAAGTCTAATCTTTAGAACAGACACTTATCCCATGAGGGATGTCCAAAAATTGTGGATGCCAATGACTCCCATTCTTTTGGCTATATGAAAATGAGGGAGGGTTATACATGCATGGGATACCTAGTTTGCAAGCCTGAGACTGCCTAGGGTGAGACTGCCTACTAGATGTGGGCAGGGGGCACTATGTGCAGATATGGCTGGCCCAAGCTAGCAGCCCGAGTATGGATGGTTTTGGTGGACGTTCAGCAAGGGGGAGGGTGTTCTATGGAGGGGATGATGGGTATTCAATTATGTATCCAGGTGTGTAGGGGTTGGATGGCTCAGTTCAGGCCAGACCATTATGTGGGTGTGAGCCGGTACTGTTTCTGTACATGTGTATCGCACATTTTAATGTTCATATGTTTGTGGGATTGTGTTCTGCAGTATGGTCTGTCAGGGTGTATTGGGGATGTGAATGTATGTTCTTTAGTTTCCTTTTTGATTCACCCACTGCTCCCTCGTACACCTCCAGTTCACCTATTGTACATCCGACCCAGTCTCCCCTTGGCGAATTATTACATTACCCATCATCCCCCCAAATTCCACATACACACCATCCATCCCTTCTCTGGTTGCTGGTCCATGACACAGACAGCAGTACACATTGCGTACTCTACATATCTCTGGTACCAATATGGTTGTGAGGACAACCCTAGCATATTTGGTCTTCCACATGCTGTACTTCACACACATAGGTATATGCAAATACTTCTCTTTCATGACATGGTAGGTTGACCCGGGTAATACCCATTCATTTTTGGGCCGTCCAGACAAGGACGACTTGGTCCATGAATGGGCAGATATCAGGTGAATGCACTAACCATTGGGCTAGGCTTAGCAAAGGGCAGCGTCATGCAAACACGCTGCATTTCGCTTCCACTTGGTAGAAAAATCAACACTACAATGAAATACGGACACGGGGTTTTAAATGTAATAGTTCTAGGGACGGGGGCTCAACATTCAGCTACATGCTTGTGTGTTTACTCCTGTGATTTTATTATGTTATTCGCGGAACTCTCTTATATGCTTTGCATACATTTCAGTATCCACAGACACTGACAGGATTGATTGGTATTAGAGGCAGGCTGTACCAGTCAGCATTTTAGGTTGCACGACTGTAGCAGACATGTTCACGCCTCTGTGCAGTGCTTAAACATGCCCCCTGCACTCACGCATGTTTCCTGTGCATGTGGATGGTGCGGCAGTGCACCTTCATTAATATGCATATGATGCTGCTGCGCCATCTCTACGCTGCACACTCGGCGCAAGACTAATGCCAGCCTTGCGCCGAGCTTCATGAATCCCGGGGTTGGTTGCATAAGTGTTCACAGTCTTAAACTAATACTTTGTTGAAGCACCTTTTGATTTAATTACAACATTCAGTCTTCTCGGGTAGGAGTCTATCAACGGGGCACATCTTGACTTGGCAATATTTGCCTGCTCTTCCTTGCAAAAGCTCTCTAAATCTGTCAGATTGTGAGGGCATCTCTTGTGCACAGCCCTCTTCAGGTCATCCCACAGATTTTCTATTAGATTTATGTCTGGGCTCTGGCTAGGTCATTCCAAAACTTTAATTTTCTTCTGGTGAAGCCATTCTTTTGTTGATGTGGATGTATGCTTGGGGTCATTGTCATGTTGAAAGGTGAAATTCCTCTTCGCTTTCTAGCAAACGCTTGAAGGTTTCATAATTCCCTCCACCTTGACTAAAGCCCAGTTCCAGCTGAAAAAAGCAACCCCAAAGCAAGATACTGCCACCACCATGCTTCACTGTAGGGATGGTATCCTTTTGGTGATGTGAAGTGTTGTTTTTGCGCCAAATATACCTTTTGGAATTGTGGCCAAAAAGTTCAACCTTGGTCTCATCAGACCATTACACATTTTCCCACATGCTTTTAGGAGACTTGATGTATTGGTTTTCAAATTTTAGCTGGGCCTGGATGTTTTTCTGTGTAAGAAAAGGTTTCCATCTTGCAACCCTACCCCATAGCCCAGATATATGGAGAATATAGGAGATTGCTGTCACATGCAGTACACAACCAGTACTTGCCAGAAATTCCTGCAGCTCCTTCAGTGTTGCTGTAGGTCTCTTGGCAGCCTCCCTGACCAGTTTTTGTCTCGTCTTTTCATCAATTTTGGAGAGACATCCAGTTCTTTGCAACATCACTGTTGTCCCGTATTTTCTCCACTTTTTGATGACTGTCTTCACTGTGTTCCATGGTATATCTAATGCTGTGAAAATGTTTTGTACCCTTCTCCTGACTGATACCTTTCAACAATGAGATCCCTTTGATGCTTTGTAAATTCTCTGTGAACCATGGCTTTTGCTGTAGCAAGCAACTGAGTAAATGTCAGGAAAATCCTACTAGAACAGCTGCTAATTGATGGCAGGTGTGTACCCAAGAAGGCTGAATGTTGTAATTAAATCAAAAGGTGCTTTAACAAAGTATTAGTTTAAGGGTGTGCACACATGCAACCAGTTTATTGTACATTTTTTATATTTTTCCCCTAACAGATTTGTTTTTCAATTGAATTGTACAGGTTATAGGTCATATTGAATGTGATTTACTGTGGTCTCATTTTTATATCACAAATACCTGGCATTTTAACAGGGGTGTGTACACTTTTTATATCCACTGTATGCTTATACCAACTGTTAAGAAAGAGGGAAAGCTTATCTCATCAGACTTTAGAGTGTGTAGTGATAAATATGAATATTATAATAACAGGAAACTTTAATTGTGATTTAAGAGCCAAGCATAAAAAGAAAAGAAATTATATAAGAACATATTAGTTACAAGATGTGATAATACTTTGGGACAAAAATTCATGGACTTGCAAAAGGGGTATTTATAGAACTGAAATGGATTACTTTATAGTTTCAGGAAGTTTCGTTATAGGAGAAAGGGAGGCAATTGAAATAAGATTTTCTGATCATCTTGCAATATGGCTAGAGACAGAAGACAACAAGGAATATATAAAAGTAGGCAAAGGAATAAAAATGATAAATGAGAAAGCATGGAATGAAGGAGGAAAGATTAGTAATACAGTCATGGAAAGATTATATTACTATAAGAACATTATATAAAAATTGGTCTGAATGGTGGATGATATTTAAGGAAAAATATAAAAAAAATGTTTTTACAGTGGCAATATGATGTGAGAAAAGTAGAATAAGAAAAATATAAAAGAACATATAATAATAAATTGGAAGATTTAGAACACAATGATAGAAAGTGCCTTGGCAAAGAAAAAGAATTGTATGAAAGAAATCAAGAAAAACTACAAAATGTGTTTTATAAGTAAATATATTTTTTACAAGGAAAAAAAAGTATTGAGTTACTTAAGTGAATTAGTAAAGGAAGATGGTAGTGTAATGAGAAAAATAAAAACTGTAAAAGGAGAAATAAAACTCAGGAAAGGATTATGGGGAAAATTTAATAAAGCTAACATGGTCATTTTTTCTGTGTGCACATTGCAGTGTGATGCAAACACAGGCACGGCGAGTTTTAGATTCAGTAAATTCCGTGTAGTGGCGTGCAGTCAGGCGCACTCACATGCAATTATGGAAACTTTCATAGAATACAAATTTCAGCATAAGCACCCGAAAGTTATGTTAATGAAGCAAAACAACATGGTGGAGAGATCCAACAACCTTAAATACAACCCTGTAGACTCTACGTCTGTTTTGGTAGTGTATGCAGAAAATTTCCATGTACAGAAGTCTACACAGAACCAAAGGCATGTAAATGTCCAGAAATATGGACAGAATTCCAGTGAAAAGGTAACAACACATATATAATGGGCGAAGTATACACTGTGGATATCTGAAAACATCAGAGGGTGTGTCAGATTACTATGAATTTAAATGTTTTTTTTTTAGCTCATGTTTGCGCAGTGCACCACTTGCTGCAAAAGGTTTTAAATATGACTACCAGAAGCATCATGTCAAAGAGTAGTATAATGTACTGTCACCATGGATAAAGTAATACCCTGCCTTGTGTCTTTAAAATCGTGCTCATGTGCTGTTGACCAGCTTACACAGCTACTAACCATGTAGATTCCAGGCTTTGAGCACAGTTATTTTGCAAATGAGTGCAAAAATCAGTGGATTTGTTGAATCACAAAAAGTAGAATCCATGTAGGGATGTTCACTTTGTGTAGGCTCCTACACAGTGTTTACATTTCCAATGGATATCTATGACATAGGGGGTGTATCAGGTCACTTTGTTTTTTTGTTTTTTTTTTGTGTATTGCATGTGTTTGCACATTGCACCACTTGCCGCAAATGGTTTTAACATTGAATACCTTCTTTGCGTAACCAGACCACCCATGTATCAGACATTAGCTATACATTCACAAATAGAAACTGGATGCATTCAATTAATATTGCTGAGCACCGCTGAGCATCATGCAGATCTGGTAAGCAGGGCTGCACTCTGCTAATAGCCTCCAGTTATGGAAATTTGTGTAACTACTCCTGTGGCAACAGGTGTTAAGTAGTAGACTTGAGTGCAGATTGTCCTGGGTTCTAGTAGAGGGTATGGCAACTTTTCTCATACTTTTCTGACTTTGCAGCTTATACAAATAAAGTGTAAGTTGCAGTAATTAGTGTTTTCTGTATGCTTCATGAAAACAGGGATGAAAAAATAAAGTTTTGACATGGTTCATCTTCATTATGCACAGTTGGGTTCTGCTGCGCGATGGTGCACACAGCACACTACTGCACACTGAAGTAGGGCCTTTGAATCATGTTAATTATATCCTAAGCAGGTGAATTGCATCTTACTCAGACAATCCCACATGATAGACCTACTCAAGAAATATATAACGTATGCATACAGCCTACATTCTGATTTTCCCTTGATACTTCAAGACGATTGGAGTAGAGACTTGGAAATTTTAACTGAGATAATGCCAGAGGCTGCTGCAGCTATTCTACATCTGTATGCACTAGAGACTGAAGTTAATGCTGCTGGTGCTGCTGGCAATAGGCCTAGACAGAGAAGGAGAAGAGTGTTCAGACCCAGGATAACCTTCCAGGTGCTTCATGAGCTGGAGATTGTACAGTACTACAGGGTGGACAGGGACATATTACAAGAACTCTGTGAGGTCTGCCGCCCTCAACTCAGAGTCAAAACCAACTGAGGGGAACCCACCCCAGTGGAAACTAAGGTATGTGTAGCCCTTAGGATATTAGCTACAAGTACTTTTCAAAGACCAACTGGGGACATGATAGGGGTGTCACAGGCAATAGCATCCAAGATACTCCAATAGTTCCTGGATGCTACGCTCCTACATGCCAGTGAGCACATAACTTTTCCCCTTTCCCCCTGAGGAGAGGGCCTGCAATATGCAACGGTTCTACCATGTAGTGTACTACCTTGAAGTACTGGGTGCCATAGATTGCACTCATGAACACATCAAGCCATGATCTGGTGAGCACAATAGAATCTACATTAACCACAAGAGATACCACTCCATCAAATGCCAAGTCAAGTGCAGTGCCCAGGGGATTATCTTGAATATGTGTGCTAGCAACCCTGGCAGTTATCAAGACTCCCATATCTGCCACACATCACAGCTGTACCAGATGTTTGCTGGGGGAGGAACATCCCACAGGGCCATTTACTGGGTGATGCTGGCTATGCCCTGGAACTGTGGATGATGACATCCATCAGAAATGCACACACACTCACAGAAGAATGCCATAATGAGGCACATGCACAAACTAGGAACATCACAGAGCATGTGTCTGAGCTTCTGAAGTCACAGTTCCAATGCCTACATATATCCAGTGGAGCCCTGCAGTATAATTCATGCACATGTATACAAATATTCACAGTATGTGCTATGTTCCACAATCTGATCCTGTGGAAACAGCTGCAGCAGGATCAGTAAGGGGAAGGGACATCCCCCCATCAATGCATAGGTCACCTCAGTCACAGGAGGACACGGAGGAGGAACTCCCAGCTGCTGTCCCTGTAGGCTGACGTAAGCATGCTCAGTATGCCTTTGCTTTGGCTAAGAGACAAAGCATAGCACATTCACTGACCACTTAGGAACCTAGGGACTAATACCTTTTATCTACTCACATACATATATTAAAAATTATGCCAGGCAACTCACACAATATGTACATATCTATGTATTAGCTGTGTACTGCTTGCATCAGACAGAGATAGACCAGAACTAAAGTTGTGTCAACCACTTCATTTGCAATGTACGTCCTTAACCTTAACTGTACTCTTGTAGAGTATTATGCTATACCCTTCGTATCTATGAACTTGTTACAATATGCAAGTAAACAGTGGTGTAGTTGTACAGAAATTAAATTAACATATGATTACAGACACTATTTTACTATTATGTGTCCATTTGTAACTAGTAGGCCTCATGCACGAAACATTCATACAGTCCTACTGCAGCAGATTACTAGTACATCATTCAAGAGAGAAGTTAGAAAGTGAGGCAACATGTAGCAGTGTCGGACTTCAGTCTTGTCCGTGTCCTAACAGTAAATATGGTTTGTCCCCCACCCCCCCAAAACAGGAGTGTCCCTTTGTAACTGCCATAACAGTAACTCATCTATGCTACCCCCAAACCCATGGCATATGGGTGTTTGTCACAGTTATTATCCCCCAAATGTTCAGGACAATAATATAGATTTGATCATACATTGTATGTGTTAGGTAACTGATGAATAGCAGTGTACATTTTTATGCAGGTGGTTGTGTGATGAATGACCCCAGTTCTGGAAAGCTGCTCTTGTGGCCAAAAGGACTAAGGCAGCCATCCTGTCTGATGAAGCTGTAATCCTGCTGAGGGTTCTAATCCTAATATAAGTAGATGTTTTGGGGGTGCACTAGCAATAGGCTGCATTTTACAGACTGTGACTCTTTGTTCCATACTGTTATCAACTTTGCCTTTTTTTAATTCCATATTTGGGCAGCACATCATGTATAAACATTTTTTGATAATGCTTAGCCAGTTTGTGCGGAGTGCAGCATTGCAGAAACAGTGAAAGGGGAAATAGGATTTATTGTCAGACTGCCAACCACAGGCACTGGATACATTCAATTATTGTAGTTAGCAATTGGGAAATCCTGGCTGGAGTAGAGATAGAAATGGGCTGTATTAACAGGTATATATTATATGATACTAAGTCTCACATGTGAGCAGTGCACCTCCCTTTTCTGCTCACTGCTTACCTAAGTGCAAACAGGCAAAAAAAAAAAAAAAAAACACATGCGTGTACACTTAGTTAACCACAGAACAAATCTGATGCTTCTTGTGGTAAAACACTATATATATATATATATATATATATATATATATATATATATATATATATATACAATAGATAGTGTGTGTATATATATATATATATATATATATATATATATATATATATATACACACACACACATATATATATGTATATATAGATAGATATAGACATCGATATATATGTCTTTAGTGCCCTACATATCTCTCAAGAAATAAGAACAAAGCCAGAAATAATGGGGGGACAAAGGAACAAAAACTTTTTAAATACTTCTCTTACAAACTTAGAAAGTTGATAGAATAAAAGGCATTGATTACCAGGAATTTTCTGAAGGATATGACATCTGAAATTCAGATGTCTTCCATTATTTTCTGACTTCATTTCTCAATGATTTGTCATTGATTTTCCAGAAAACCACAATTTTGTGAGAAAAAGACCAAAAATATGAGTCAAACATTGGGACATTCTGCGAAATCTGGACAGTTGAGATGTATGGTGCCCTGTCATTCTCAGACCCCATGTCTCCCCTAAGACATGTGGAAACATTGCAAATTGAGAACACAATATAGGTATATGTACACATACTGAAAAGCCATCCATTTGTTTCCTCATCAGCAACAATACCAACAATCACAACAACTCTGGGTCACCTTGATTTTTCTACACATTTATCAACCACTGTACAAGCTGTGATATATAATGTTGTGTGCTCCCTCATGGACAGGGCCTATCAATGGTGCTCACAGGCTTGCTCATCCAAATGCAAATAGACAAATATGCTCAATAAGGGTATTGTTGTTACACAGCTAGGCTACTAAATAATATTTGTCTGCTAGGCTACTAACCTCAGATGACACTACAAAGCAATGTGACTAAGCAGGCCTCCCAAGCTGTTGTTCAACACATAGCTTTGTTATGTCATATAGTATAAGTTCACCTGCAGTCCTACATACACCAAACTTGTGCCGTAGCATGTGCGTTAAGTTCTGTGATCTGTAGTCTGTAAACTTAGAAAGGTAGGGATTCTAATCTCCCTGCAGTCAACTGTGTGTGTGTGTGTGTGTGTGTGTGTGTGTGTGTGTGTGTGTGTGTGTGTGTGTGTGTGTGTGTGTGTGTGTGTGTGTGTGTGTGTGTGTGTGTGTGTATCCCAACCCAACTTCAGAAATGGCATGGATTTCCATTGTTTTGGTGATTGCACAAATCCAGTCAAGGAAGGCCTCCAAACTCTTGTCCCTCACATGTCCCACTGATGTCATCTGTGATGCCCGTGCCCTGGCCCAGCAATCAAGGAGCCTCAATCCTCACCACTAACACCAGAGAGGGCATTTCACATATGAGAGGAAAGGATAACAGATTCCCCCTTCCCTTGAGAATCAGGTGCCTCCCTAGCTACCTACCTCAGGCCTTGCAATGTAGGGTCTGAGAGCTGAGCCTGTCTCAACTCTGTCCTTGTAACCCTTCCCAGCTGCCCTTCCACAGGAAGTCTGGCATCCTCTGACAGTGGTGCCTCACTGTCAGCCTGGGTACTACTACTCACCTCTATCTTTGCAGTCACTCTGTCCAAAGGACCATCAGTACCCACAAGTAGCTGTGGCTCACCTTCAGTCTCACTGCTACAGCGTAGCTTCTTCCCTGAAGTCACCACCTCACCAGTCCTGGCTGCAAGCATGCAGTCTGTCTGGGTCTCCCCCAGGCTAACAGACTCACTTGCTTGTCTCCAAGGCTGACTGCATGTAACTGCACAAGCACCGGGTACTGCACTATCAAAATCATTCCCTATCAGGACATCTGCAGGTATATATCCTCAAACACTCCTACTTGATGGCTTCCTTTTCCACCCTCCCAGTCAAGATGAACCCTAGCCAAAGGTATTTGGAATGGGATCCCTCCTAAAGCCCTGACTGGAGTAGACTGCCCAAGCAAGTAGTGCTCCTCTGTAATCATTGCAGGATTTACAATGGTTATATCAGAGGCTGTGTCTCTCTTGGCAATGGCCTCTTTGCCATTCACTACAATAGGATATAGCCTCTGTGGTAGTTTGGTACCCTTGTTGTCTCAAGACAACCTACTATTGACATTTTGTCTTTCCCACTTACTGGCTCCCTCATCTTTGGTTCCCCACATTGCCTCCATGGACACCTGTATGCCACATGGCCCCACTTGTTACATTCAAAACATTTAACCCTAGCTGCTGGACATGTACCTGGACTAGTGGCTTCCCCTACTACTGGCAGATTCTGTTGTGGCAGTCTGTGCTGCCCACCATGGGTTCCTTTAGACCCATGAGCAGTACTGGGGTTCCCCTTCCTGTGCAGGGATGCCCTGCTTGCCAGGTATAGGTCTCCCTCCTTCCCCAACTCATCTGAAGTAGCACATTGTCTTGTCCACAGGCAAAGTGCTAAGGACTTGTTCCCTCACCAAAAGGTCTGCCAGCCCTTCAAAACTGGTGACCTGACATTCAATCACCCACATATGGAAATAAGTGCTCAATTCAGCAACATATTCACACACACTTTCATCTGCTTTGCGTATATGCTCACAAAACTTTTTCCTATACATTTCAGGTATTAGCTTAAACAGTTATAAAATATTTTTTTTTACAGCAGTATAATCAAAACATGCAACGTCAAACATTTTAGGTAATGCAGTTACAGCTTTATCATGGAGTAAGGGGGTCAGGAACCATACCCAGAGCCCTTGGTCAACTTCATAATGTTTACATACCCTCTCAAACATATGAATGAAATTGTCAAAATTATCTTCCTCTTTAAACTGTGGAAGAAATTTACTGACCTTTTGTGCTTCTGGGGTCCAGTTACTCCCTTCCCCATTACCTCCATGACTCTGGAAAAGAGTCAGCATCTCCTTCTCATGCTGCCTCTGCCACTCTTGTTCCTCAGCCTGCAGACATAACAGTTTCTCATTCTCCTCAGCCTGAAAACGTTGCAGTCTCTCATTTGCTTCTAATGACACACACCTGGCCTCCAACTCAAGTCTCTTTAGCTCCAGCTGGATTTTTAAGTCCATTGCAGAAAGATTGAGCTGTCCATTCTCCAAGGGAATTATATCTCCACTGCCAGTCTGATTGTCCTCCTGATTGCTGTTTTCTGATGCAGCTGTAACCAAGGCTGCTATCAGGTCTGCCTTAGTCATGTTTCCATGCAACAGTTCCCTAGCCTGGCACATCTCCACCAGCTGGCTCCTTGTCAGCTTTCCATACTCCTCTGCTGACATGCCACCTGCTCACCTGACTAACTAAGCTAACAAAAGAAATAAAACAATTGTGACCTGAACTCTGAATATTCACTGCATGGCTGATTTAGAGTACAAAACACCTTCAGAGCTCACTGTACACAACCTACAGGATTCACTCTACCCACACCACTACACACCAATTAATATTTGCCAACTAATCAATATGTGATGTGGATATCCCACGACTGCCAAACACAAATGTGAGGATATCCCAGCCACTGCCACCAATTAATATGTGACACCCATGCCCTGGTCCAGCAATCAAGGAGCCTCAATCCTCACCACTAACACCAGAGAGGGCATCTCATATATGAGAGGAAAGAATAACAAATACACAGAGTAAAGTGCAATTTCCCTTAAGAGCACACAGAGATCATAATCAGGGCTGGTCACTCCCTTGTTCCCCAGGTCCCCAATAAGACTTCCCACTGGCACAGCTATAGGGTCCAGATCTCAGCCTAGCTGGGCAAGCTAAAATTCTCCAGCAGCCTCTCTGTCCCACCACTTCTTCGTGTCCCTGCCCAAGTAGCTGACACACACACACACACACACACACACACACACACACACACTTTGAGATAATAGTTTACACAACCACACAGACACTTCTGGGGATGGCTGGCACAGGTTCTCCAGCTGTGCCCTTTTTACCCAGACTATAAGGTAGTAAGTACTGCCACCACCCAGCTAATATTTATCAGCTACTCAAAGGCCCTTAAAAGGGTGTCCAATTATTACTGTGCAATATTACTATACAATTGGTAGATGTGACTAAACAGTCAAAGCTTATTTGGAGTGACCTGGACAGTAAACTCTATAAATATGCAATGTACTCTAGAGCTTAACTTATCTCTACATAAAGCCAGGTACAGATAAAAGTTTTTAAAATATTTAATAAATAATTAAAACCACAAGACAATACTTTCTACTACACAGCCAGTGATAGTCAAAAGAGTTCAGAGATCACACAGAAATACTTAAAACAAATCAGTAGCACAGTTCTGACATCACAGAAAAACAGTCTGAACTTTCTAATTTCTAGCTCTCTAAAATAAAACACAAGTCTAAGATAACTTACCTAAGACAACAGGCAGAGTGCTGAGTTAGATAGTCAGACAAAAATGTTTAATACTCCCTGGTTCTCACTGTTTAACTTAAAACTGCAGTCTTGATAAAACATTACATCATCTTTTACACTTTCCTGGTGTTCCCAGGCTGATAGAAACTGCATTTACATTCTTTTACACTTAGAGCAATAAAGGACATTCCACGTGTAAATTCTGGTCATTAACTTTAGCCTTAAAACAATAGGCAAGATGCTTACTCCAGACTCATCGACTCCAAATTCTAACTTCAAAGGAACAGACATAAAGTCATTTTCATTTCAAAGGACCAACAAGAAATGCGTGACTTAGCTTTCTTTACAGCAGAGGGCAATGTTGCCACATTGTTTTAAGTTCAACATTTCACAGTATTTACAAATGATAGAATTATCTGCACAATTCTATCTGGTTAGGCTGGCAGCCTTCACCCATCTATACCAGTCTTCACATCATCTACTATAAGATCACCTGCAGTCCTGTTACAATCAGACTTGTGCTGTGGCATATGCATTAAATCCTCTGAGCTGTAGTATGCAAACCTAGATAGATACGGGTTCTATATTCACCACAGTCAACTTGGTGTGTGTGAGTGTGTGTGTGTGTGTGTGTGTGTGTGTGTGTGTGTGTGTGTGTGTGTGTGTGTGTGTGTGTGTGTGTGTGTGTGTGTTTGTGTGTGTGTGCACGCATCTCCATAAAGAATGGTGTAAGTGTGCATCCCACACTGACTTCTCAAATGGCATGGCTTTACACTGTTTTGGTGCTTGCACAAAACAGCCAGTCAAAGCAGACCTCCAAACTCTTGCTTCCCAAGTGGCCTGCTGATATCATCTATCATAATATCACCTATAGTCCTGTTAAAATCAGACTTGTGCTGTGGTGAGTGAGTTAAGTACTATAATATGTAGTCTGTAAACTTAGATAAATAGAGGTTCTATTCTCATTGCAGTCGACTGTGTGTTTATGTGCCGAAGCTGTTGGTGGATGTTACACAAAGCATTTTGCAGCAGCCTAAGGGATACTGTCCTCTTGTCTTCAACAGACAATGCTGATATCAGATTATTAGATATGTATGCGTCACAACAGGCCATGGTCACATACTAGCCTGACAGCCAGGTGGATGTCACCTCATCTATATAAGACTGACAACAGTGACATTCCTGTTACTGTATGCACAAACATATTGACATCTATTTGCAATGGTGATGGACAGGTTGACACATCAGATCACATAGGAGACCCCGTGGACTATGATGTTTGCAGATGATATTATGATCTGTATTAAGAGTAGGGAACAGGTTTATGAGACCCTGGAGAAGTACAGATATGCTCTACAGAGGAGAGGAATGAAGGTCATCAGGACTAAGACAAAATATATGTATGTGAATGAGAGGGAGGATACAGGAATGGTTAGGATGCAGGAGAACAGTTAGAGAAGGCATAGGATGTGAAATACTTTGGATCAACAGTTCAGAGTAATAGTGAATGTGGAAGACAGGTGAAGCATGCAGGGTAGAGTGGGTGGAGAAGAGTGTCTGGAGTGATTTTTGACAGATGGGTAGCAATAAGACTGAAAGGGAAGGTCTACAAGATGGTAGTGAGACCAGCTATGTCATATGGGTTTCAAATCGTGCCACTGATAAAAAGACAGGAGTCATCATAACAGGTGTTGGCAGAGTCCCAGATGTTACAATTTGCATTGTGTGTGCTGAGGATGAACAGCAGAATTAACTGTATACTGGAGTATCAGCTCAGGTTGTACAGTTTGGAGACAAAGACAGAGTGGTGGGATTTTGTTGGTTTGGACATGTGCTGAAAAGTGATGATTGGTATACTGGGAGAAGGATGCTACGGATAGAGCTGCCAGGTAAGAGGAAAATAGGAAGGCCTAAAATAAGGTTCAAGGATGTGGTGACAGACAACATGCAGTTGGTTGGTGTGACACAGCAAGATGCAGAGGGTAGAAATGAAGTAGATGGTCTGCTGTGGTGAGCCCTAATGGTACGTACTACCCAAAAGAATAGGAAGAAGAAAATGACATCTGTGTTTGGAGAACCCCCCATCTGTACACTTGTAGCAGGAGTGTACAGTAGGAGTACCTATTGAAGGTTAGTGTGTTTGGACTCAGTTTAATAGTATGTCCTTGTATTACCTGCTCTGGATTGTGTGCAGAGGCTATAACACCTTGGCCTCATACATGCAGAAACATCAATAAACTTGTTTTTAAATGCAGTCAGCTGCTCAACCACTAAAACACAACATTAATCACGAGACACATAACTCTCCTAAACAGTATGCTGCTCAACCACAGCCCATTAGGCAAAGCAGCATGTCCAACACACTAGTCATAGGGGACTCAATAGTGGGGGACACTGATGTCCCACTCACTAGGCTGAATAAAGAGAAATTAACAGTCAGCTGCCTATCTGGTGCCAGGATCAGCCACACAATGCATGCACTCAGGTCCCTCAACAACAGGTACAAATATGACTCTGTCATTTACATGAGGGTGTGAATGACCTGAGATGTACCTCCCTGGACTACATGAAAATAGACATGAAGGAGTTCTCAGATTATGTAGCCCAGGCGGGTATGACCCTAGCCCTGAGCAGCATCCTAGCATCACCCAGAATTATACCACAGTACAAGCAGAAAATGAGTGATTTCAACAATTGGCTAAGTTTCTGGTGTCATTCCAAGAGGATCCAGTATCTGTCTACCTGGTATGACATGATTGACAGACCTCGATACTTTGCTAGATATGGCCTGCATCTGTCACCCCTGGGCTTCTGGATACTGGCCAAGGCTCTTGCCACTCCTATAGTGCCTTTTTTAGGCAGTGTTCCAAAGACCAAATTATCACTGTAACAGTTACAAACAAATACAGTCTGAGGGTCATGCTGCACAATGCTAGAACTCTAAATCTCAAAATGCACTCGTTTGAAGCACTCCTTAAAATGGAGAACATCAACATTTGTGCCATAACAGAGACCTGGATCAAGGCAGCAGAAAGCACCCCTGCACTACCAGGCTATAACTCATTCCACACCTTCTGGCCCCAGAACTTGGACTGAAGCTCCAAAGGTGGTGGTGTTTCCATATTCATAAAGGATGCGCACACCTCCAGACTGGTAGCCCAACATAATGCATCTGAGATACTTCAGGTCCAGCTAACATTGAGTAAGACAGCGATTCAAGTCGTAGCCTGCTATAGATCCCCAAACATGTCCCAAGACTCACACTTCACGTTCCTAAGCACCCTGGAGAATATTAGGGTCCAACCTAACACTCTCATACTGAGCGACTTCAACTACCCCTCCATTAACTGGGAAAACTACTCAAGTACCAATACACTTGCCCAACGTTTCCTGGAATTCATTAATTCCAATGCCCTGGACCAGCTCATTCTTACCCCCACTAGAGGTAGCAACATCATTGACCTGGTCATTACTAACATGGGTGACCATTGCTCTACACCAATAGTCAATTCCTCCCTGGTTAGATCCAACCACAAACTAATCACCTTGGAAATCCACCCCCCCCCCCGCCCCAAAGGTAACCACCATGAAAAAATTCTCCAATGCTAACTTTGGGCTCCTAAAAACAGAGGTGGCTAACTTCACGGCACCCATGCAAATGGAGATCAGTTGCATGGCAGCCAAATCATATGCATGGATCTCGCCATACCCAATAGAGCCAAGACGCTCTCCTCCAAAAAAGGAAGCCAATCTGGTGATCCCCTGCCATAAACAAACTCTACAACAAAAGGAGGAAACTGATGTGGAATAAGGTGAAGTCCCAAGACTGTAAAAAACTCCGTTATCAGCCTCAACAAAAAGTTGAGATCCCTCATCAAATCCTCTAAAGCTAGCTATGAAAACAGAATTGCAGCAGATAGTAAAGACAACTGCAAGGCCTTCTATAGTTATGTAAAAATCTCCACGGCAATACCCAGATTTGCTGTGAGCTACTGCACAATGGTACCTCCTATGCTGAGCCAACAGATATTTCCAATATGCTGGCCGACAGATTCAGTGCCAACTTTACCCATCTATCACCCTAAGGGACCAGTCACAATACCAGTAGATTGCCAGGAACCCAGTATTACTGCTGCGCAGGTTAAAACAGCACTGTCCAAGGCCAAGAATACAGCTTTTATGGGACCTGACAATATCCCTGGCTGTGTTCTACATGAACTACAGAGTGAACTGGCCCCTCACCTGTGTGCCCTGTTCAAATACAGCCTCACCTCAGGCTTTGTCCCTACCAAATGGAGCACTGTTACAGTCATTCCTCTCCACAAAGGAGGAGCGACTACAGACCCTGGGAACTATCAGCCCATTAGCCTGATGAGTCTGATATGCAAAGCTATGGAACGCATCATCATGGACTTAATAAACAAGGATATAGGGACTCTCCAAACTCTGGATCCCAGACAGTTTGGTTTTGTGAAGGGTAGATCATGCCTGCTCAACCTGGTCAACTTCTTTGAGTCAGTCACCAGTGCTGTGGATGAAGGCAAGGTGGTTCATACAGCCTACCTCAATCTGGCCAAGGCCTTTGATACCATTCCCCACTCAGGAATCATAGAAAAACTCACTAAGCTAGGCATCAACCCCTGTATCACTAGGTGGGTTGCAAACTAGCTCACAGGTAGTGCCCGCAGTGTGAAAGTTGCTGACTCCAAGTCAGACTGCCAACCAGTCATGAGTGGAGTCCAGCAGGGTTCGGTCCTGGGTCCTCTCCTGTTTGGTATCTACTTCTCTGAAGTCCAGGCCAATACAAAGGGATTATGGCTGACAAAGTTCACAGACAATTGCAAGTTGGGAGCTATTATTAACTCCCCGAGTGATGTTGACATCCTACAGAAAGGCCTCACTGAGATCAACGACTGGTGTCAGAACCATGTCTTAAGTTCAGTGCCAAAAAATGTGTCGTCATCCCCTTTGGGAAAAGCCTGGTTCCCATAAATTACTACATCAATGGTAGTCCACTGAGCACAGAAGGCTTTATAAGAGATCTGGGAACACAGGTTGACAGCAACCTCTCTTTTGACCACCACATTGCCACTGTGGTCAGAAGGTCCTGCTGTGTGGCATATCTCATTACTAGGGGTTTTGCTTCCAGGAAGAAAGAGGTCAGTCTCCCTCTACTCTTCCCTCATTAGGCCAATCATTGAGTACAATGCCCCATTTGGCATGTACCTCACTAAACACCTGCAACAACTGGAGAGGCTGCAAAAGTACCTCACAGAGAGGATCCTAGGCCTTAAACATTTGTCCTATATGGACAGACTAAAAAAACTCCAACTATTCTCTGTTTCATATTGCCTACTTAGAGGCAATCTCTGCTTGACTTACAAAGCCATGTCTGACCCAGCTCTGTTAGAAATGCTACATCTAAAGAAATCCCAGTCCCTCCACACCACATGCTCCAGAGACCTCAACCTCAATACCACAGTCAACAGAACATGCTGGAGGGACAGGTTTATAACCCGGAGACTGCCCATGCTATGGAAGACTTCCTATACATGTAGCAGAGCCTCTCAATGGCCCTCTTCAAGAGAAATCTTGATGAGTGGATGGGAAATAGAAAATTCACCCCAGGGATCACTCCAGTGGCTTTACTCAACAGATGCACTGGGAACTAAAGTCAAATGGCACGATGCCAGGGTAATCCTGTGGGCTAGACTTGTAAAGGCTCCAGGGCCATTAGCCTAGTGCACACCTATGAACCTATGAACCTGTGTAGCACAGCACATCTAGTTGTCACAACCTCTGTTGCATAACAAGCAGCAATTTACCCATTTACCTATCAATAACAGAAGTATTAATCCACCTTATGAAGGACCTCATAATGTACACCCCATTGACTAGTCACTGGAAAATTACAGTCAGATGACATATACCGCTCCTTTTTGCATTCTTTATGCAGACACCAGGTTCAGACCTCCCATTATCACCTATCCTTTTCACTCCATTTCCCCGGTCAGCCTAGTTGACATGAGTTTTTTGACTCAGTGCAGACAATGCCTCATGTGCACTGAACAACCGGTATCTCCTAAATCACTGAAGTACAATTGTTAAGATATCCACCTATAGTAGGAATCTGGAATCAGTGCTCTCTTGCTTCCAGAAGAGTAGCACTAAAGAGCTTGTCCACTCACACACCTTGACTCCTACTCATAATATGCACCCAACACAAACCATCATGTGCAGAGGTACTCCCCACAAACCAATCTAAACAGCAGATACATCCTAAATACAATCAGGTTACAAGCAGACAATACACATATAGGTTCATAGGCTCATAGGTTCATAGGTTAGTACTAAGCGAACTGCCCTTGCGAGCCATTTCAAGCCTAGCCAATTATCCCTTGTGAGACTCAAACCCTGCACCTTGTGTTTGTAAGGCAAACACTTTAACCATTAGGCCACCCTCCCAACCAATATGAAACATTATCACCACTGTCTCACCATAGAAGTGCTTAAGGTAATAGGCATGTGTCCCAAAGGTTTTTATAACAGTTGACTGTATAGTGAAATGTACAGATGCCCTACTCACCAGCTTAAACAAGGATATATTTAATGTCTGCTGTGTGGCAGATGTAGTCATCACAGCACACACGCAATCAAGTCTTTCAACAATAAGTCCCACTCTTAATCCAGCATACTTCATCTTGGTATGCAGAACTTAAGATGTGACTATATGAACTATATGAAGAGGAATGTAAATAGGTGTGGGAAGAAATAGCCAGGGAATTGTTATGGCTAGGCTTGTATAGGCCCTATGGCCGATAGCCTAGTACCAACCTATGAAGCTATAAACCTATGAACAGACATGATTGAGCTATCTAAATATGGGTCCCAGCCAGGTATGTCTCTATGCTTGAGCAGTATTATACCCTTCCCTAGGATGATACCACTATATAAAGAACAACAGAGTCTCTGAACTTGCCTAAGTTTCTGGTGTCATTCTAAGGTGATACATTACCTGCCAGTGTGGGATGACATCCAGACTTGTACCTCAACAATATGAGTGAACAATGTAATGGCACATATGTAGTGCCTGCACTGTTAATCCAACCATAAGGTGGTATGTTTTGAAGTAGATATAGCTATTGAAATCCTCAAAGGAGGAGTCACATTGAAAAACATCATCCAAGGTCACCCTCCTAAGAGATGGTCTAATCTACTTCCAAGACACAGTTTCCACAAAGGACATTGAGAGCTATAGTAACTTATTCCCTGATGCCCTGTCTACACATCTACACAAATGTATACACACAGCTGTGCCTGATAGGCTCAAATAAAGATCCTCTAGAGAATACAAACCATACTGGTAGATGTCTGTCATTACTACATTACATAGTGAAAGAAGCTGCTGTTTACAAATACAACATTGAGAAAAAAAGAACTGGAAGGCCACTCTCCTCAGCGTAAACATGCAAATAAGACACTTTCAAAAACCCTCACAGAGCAGCTATACTATTAATTTACACAACAACATATCCAGGTATAACCATGATGTAGTTGGATCCAATTGTGTATGGTAGTGAACACACTGATCCAGTGTAACTTCCAAACCTGCTAGCAAATACTTTGGGCTGAAAAGTGTCTCCCTGCCAATACCAAACCTACTACAACCCATGTGTGCAACATCATCTCCAACCTGTGGTATGTACAAAGAGAAAATTATCACTGCCCTCTCCAAGACTAGGAGCACAGATAACATGGGACCAGATGACATTCCGCCCTGTGTTCTTCATGTGTTTCAACAGTGAGCTACTCCCATAGGCAACATATTCAACCACAGTCTGAATACTGCTGTTGTCCCCAATAAATGGAATACAGTGACCATTTTCCAAACAAACAAGGGATGATTGACAAGATACAAGTGCAATTATAGAACCATAACTTTATGCAACCTCTGTCATAAGGCAATGGATACAATTTGCATGCATCTCAGACACGAGGAAATAAGTGACCTGCAAACACTAGATGTATTCCAGTTAGGTCTTCTCAGGGGTATCTTGTGGCTGCAAAACCTGTTGGGATTCAAGACTTTGACCAGAGACATACACAAAGTCAAAGCTGTGCACATATCCTGTCGTAGCTTGGCCAAGGCTTTCAACACAATCCAACATTTCTTCTCAGTGTGAAACTAACCACGGTGAATATCAAATCCTGTGTTATCAGATGGTATGCAAATGGGATCACAGACCAACAACATTCAATTACAGTGCAAGACTTCACTTCAAGCAGCAGACATGTCACCCTTGTAGTAACAGAACTGTAAGTGCTGTGGCCCCTCATGTTCGACATACACTTCTCAGATGTCCTGAACAAAACAGAGGGTCTGTGGCACTAAATGACTGCTGACAAAGACATGGGTGTTACATGAACTGCACAGAAATGCATCAGCATACCCTGTGGTAATAACAAATGTTCCTGCTTATTATAAATTACCCATTTCTGTATTGATAGGCCTTATAATACATGTCGACTGCAACCTAGGTCTACTGTGGGGATGTAGACATTCTACATCTTACCTCCGAATAGCAATGGTTTTACATTAATACCAATATATGTTATCCTCTATACTCATCCCTCATTGGCTGTATTAATGAATATAATTCTCCCTTTGATATGTACTGTAACAGACACCTGCACCAACTTAACAGAACTCAGACATGTCTGACTAATAAAACATCAGAGGGTCTCCAAGTGTCTTCTGTGGGCAGACTGATGTAGATGTCACTGTGTGCAGTATCATATACACAGCTTTCAGGCGGATTATGTATGCCTTACAGGGCTATCTATGGCCCACATGGGATGAAAATGCTGCACATCCATAAGTAATGTGTGACTAGAGTTGCCTGTTCCAGGAACCTCACTGTACATTATGACATACATAGGACATGCTGGATAGACAGATACATCTCTCAAAGGTTGTAAATCATCTGCAGTAGGCTTCAAATCTATGTCAAAAAGAGCACCTCCATCACCCTGTTGAAGGGCAGGCTGGATGACTTAATGTGAAAACATTATCTGCCATGGATCATTGCTGCATCTCTCCTGGGCATGGGATGTCCTTGCTAGACAAAACTTGGCCATACATTATATCTGTCACTGAATATTATATTGTGATGTAATGGCTATGCATCTAAACATCATCAGGTCAATACCCTAGTCACACCCTATGAACCTCAGAACCTATGGCAATGTACATGCAAAAAGGAACATAATACTGTATTACCATTCTGATTAGATTTATCTTCAGTGCTGACATACAATCCTGAGCTCTGAATTTGATGGGTTGACTTTGGATATGCACTCATATGTCTGTACTAAACAATCCTTAAAGAGAAAGTTAGATATATTAATGAGACACATTTAATTGTCTGACTTCACAGCCCTTACAAAAGCATCCACTAAAAAGTAGATAAATTATTATGTGACGTACAATCTAAATGACAGGTACACTTATCAGTTCAACAGCACAAATAGAGGTAATAAAGTCATATTAATATAGATAGTAACCCTGTGCATCAGACACATAGCTTTAGTATCCCTGAATCCAAAAGACAGACAACAGGGATGTGGCACAGTTATCATCACTTGCACAGTGTGTTGTGTGGGGGTGCAGGAGGCCTAGGCTGAAACAAAAGGCGAGTGTGTGTGTGAGTAAGCAAAGGAAGCAGGCAAGATGGACCATGTAAATGTTGCGTGTGTGTCTGTAGGTGCCCTCAATGTGACATTGGTGTGTGAGTGTCTGCATAAACATAGCCAAGCTCGGTACTAACCCTACGTGTCTGTATGCCGGACAGCTGTGAGCCATGCATGGTAGAGCTGACAGTTCATTGTCTCTACCCCTGAACATGAGATCTGGCTCTGCCAGGAGTTGCACTGGCACCTCCACACCCAAGATCAGATGCTGTGCTACTACCTGAAGGTGACTGATGTCTGCTGGACATGCTCCCTTCACAGGAATGCTCAGGACTATAACCCCATGGTCTGCTACCACTGGGTCTGGACAGCATACTCCTTGCTGGAGCAGTGGATATACTGCCACTATGGGAGTTTGATTGGGCACAGCCTCACTGGCTATAACCAGATGTAGTTGCTGACCTATGAGGCCGACGCTCCCCTCCCAGCAGATGTTCCATCACAGACAATGTGCTTTCTATGACAGATACTCTGTGCTGCCTCACAGACACATCCCATTCCAACATGTCATTCAACCAATCCAGGGAATCAACAGTATGGTGGAGGCAGTCAAGGATGTCAGACTGTGCTGCATCTATAACCCTGAGCATTCTCCTGGAGTTCCATTCTGAACATGCTTGTGCATCCATGATAGCCCTAAACATACATTGAGTGACAGGTGATGAGACACCTGCAACAGGTTGGGGAGGGATAGCAGGCCTACTCTGAGCACCCCTATCAATCCACCTGTGTGGCACCTCGCCAACAGTTTGGCTAGGACCAGTGTCAACAGCCATTGAAGCTATAGTGGTAGCCATACTTCCCTGGTCAATGTCCTCACCTTCCAACTGTCCAATATCTATGACCTCAATGGACTGGGTATGTGTAAGCATACTGGCTGACATCCAGCAAACCCCTCATTATCACCAGACACAGCCAGTATGCTTAACACAGCCAGTATGTGTAAGCATACTGGCTGTGTCTGGTGATAATGAGGGGGTTTGCTGGATGTCAACCTCTGTGTCAGAATCAGCCTCTAAAACCCTCAGCTGTGCCTCCCTTTGGCCACTATCATCATCAGAGTCTGATGAGACATTGACATCATTTGCCATAGGGGACACAGAACCACTTCCATATTCACCTGTGATAAAAGGAAGGAAAACAGGAATAGATTAATACCTGCACTACTATGCTGCAATATATGCTAAACAATTCACACTGCTGTCACTATTACAGACATTCATATCTCTCAACCTCTTAAAGCAAGGAATGTGGACAAAGTCATGAACAGTCCACCCAGTAATGCCATACAGCATGTTTTTCAGCTACTGCACTCACAGTGCCAGTGCCTACATACCTCGGGTCGAGGGTACCATTACAATCCGACATGTCCCTCAATGCTCATAGTATGTGCTATGCTACCCAGGTTAATACAGTGAAACAGCTGCAGCAGGATCATCAAGGGGATGGGAAACACTTCCTACCGATAATGCCCAGGTCACCACAGTAACAGGCCAATGATGACTCAGAGGAACCAGCAGCAGGTCTGGTTGTAGGCAGACTTAGCCATGCTTAGTAAGTCCTTGCATTGGCTATGAGACAAGCCATAGCACACTGACTCAACACCTAGGAGGATAAAACCATCCTCCAACATCACTATACATCTGTACTAGGGATGCATTAGAGATAACAATTCTCAGCCATAACTAAATCATACAACAGGCAGGATGCCAAACATGTAAAGTGACCAGACCAACACGGTCTTATTAGTGTCACAGAAGACACACATCTTTGCTCCTCTACCCCCAAAAGAACAGTCGATGCTTGTTTGTGACATCCAACCTGTCTTTCCTTAGTTGGCAGCCGCATATCATACTAGTCCCAGTTAATATCCTTTGACAGTGTAAATGCAATGATATTCAATGGTGTACACATTGCATGTCCCAGACTACTGGGCAGATAACTGATGAATTACGAAGAAACACAGACATGTAAAATAGTGCTGTATATTTGCAAGCAAAAATCATAACGGATGTAATCAGTAAGTGCAGTATTTTAAAAGTGAAACATTTCACTAAATGTACAGGTAATGTAATATTTTATTAGTACTGTACATTATTTTCAATTTAATTGCATGCCGGACATCCCGCTCAACTGTACAGATTTTCACAGAATGTCCAGATGTTGGACTCATATATTTGGTCTGTTTCTCATAAAATTTTGGTTTTCTGGCAAATCACTGGCAAATCATTGAGGACTGTAGTCAGGAAATAATGGCACACATTTGAGTTTCAAACTTCATATCCTTCAGAAAAGTCAAGCTAATGCATAACCTGTTATTCTATCCACTTCCTAAGCATGTAAGAACAATATTTAAGGAGTGTCCCTATTTTTAGGACTCTGTCCCCCCAATATTAGTGGCTTTGTCCAGATTTCCTGCTCTAACAGTTTGAGAGGTATGGTGCTGAATGCCTGTTGCTGCTTGCTACAAAGGTATTTGTTTGAAACACAGGGTTAAGGCACTCTTCCTGTGTTTGGCATGTGCATAGGATGGTGAACTGGATTGTAGAACTATGTGGGGTTATTTCCTGTGTAGTAACATAATCTAGTAGTGTATGTGATACACTGATTTTATATTCTGCCTATTATCACTTGTTTTATCTCAATATTTTGGAGCCACTGTTTGCGAGTTGCTGCATTTTCCTGCAAGTAGCACAAATGGTGTCACCTATAGAAGTGGACCACCCAGGTAGCAGACAGGGCCCAGACAGTGAAAAATAGACCTGGGATGCATTCTCTTAATGCTGGTCTGCATAGCGCAGACCCGCAAAGTTCTATTGCACTACATGTAACAGTGAGGACCTCAGGATAAATATTAATGCAGTATATTTTCATGTAACCTCTCCTGTGGCTGCAGATGTTAAGCGTTGGCCTGAAGTTCACATGGTCCTGAGTTCTGATACAAGGATTACAACGTGTATTTTACTTATGTGCCCTTGCATTACATAGCAATGTAATTAAACATACACATGTATTCTTTAATCCTTCTACTGGCAACAGCTGTGAGTGTAGGGCTACCATGTATAAGGTCCAGGGTTCTAATACAGCAGTCATCTGTCTTTTTTCAGTGGTGTCCCACTTCACATTATAGTCACCCTGAGTTATAGCAATTGACCTAGTATTTCTTATATCCTAAGTATTTTCCTGATGGGTAACACAGTAATAGTCAGGTATGTAATGATATTTTGTGTATTAGTGAACCTCACTTTATTGTTTCCCATTGTGCAAACATGAACAACGTGTTTGCACAATGCTATGCAGCATGCACCATTTTCAAATGTTGCAAAGTCCAATAGTGTGTGTTCTCAGTGTCTGTCATAGCTGCAGTTGGTGGGAAAAGTCATTGTACATTGTTTTTCATCTGCATTAGACATGGCTGGTATTCAGGGAGAGGTTCTGAGATTTAGGTCTCAAAGGTGGGGTGTGCAGAGACCAAAGTGTTTGTTGGACACCTGGTAAATGATTATGGCCCCTGGCTGTTGCAGGAGCACTATCATGTATCAAATTACAAATCAGATGCATGGAACAGTTTGGCCCGGGATTTGTTCAGTGTTGCCGGTATCCCCAGTGCTGGCAAACAGTGTAGGAATCACTACTGAGACCTTAGAATGAGGAAGCGGGATACCATCGGCCATTGGATCGAGGAATGCAGGATTGATGGCACTCCACAGATGTTTAAGTATCACTTACAGGCAGTGCTTGTAGGAGGTAGCAGCTGCATTTGTTCATGACTGGTGTTCTTAATGGTATTATGTTGTATTCTGTTTTTTCTACAGCTAATGCAGATCAATCACTGAATGTGAGGACCTATGAGGAAAGATTGAGAAGGATGTGAGATGCAAGTGGCATGTATGCTTCCAAACAGTACTGTTATTTTAGCATTTGGAGTAAATACAGCTTATTGTGGTAAACACTTGTATCACATTGAGTATGCATTTCCCTGTTGTAAAGCAAAATCATGCATGCATTAGTATGTTAGTTAAAACAACAGTCCAGTATTACAGAGGTAGACAAGGGTTGTAATTTAGGAAACCACAAGTCCAAAGTATGCAGTACTTGTTTAAGTTGACATAAATATTGCAATGTAAAGTATGACCTATAAACCAGGGACCACAAGAACATGCTGCAGACAGTTATCATTATAACACTGAACCTGTATCTATAATGTGTAAAAGGAAAGAGTGCTTGCATTATGCTGTATTCCAAAGGAAAGGTACATACAGTATTACATTAATCACTGTTTCTGGGTTCAAATACCACACTCCCCATATTTAAAATCAGCTCTTAACAATACTGTTTTAGGTTGTTATCAATAAAAGTTCAGTAGTGTTATGTATTCATAATGATAGCATTAGAAGTGCAGACTTCTATAGCTGTGGGTCATATGGCCTAATGTCAAATGTCATCAATGTACATGGAACATGCATATGTGCAATATATGCCCCCATGAATGATTGCTGGATGCAATACAATCTGAACTATAGTGTGTCTGTGTTAGCAACAGGGTAGTATTCAAAGTGATAGAGGTATTTATTAGAATTTGATATTGTTAAGTAAAATGTAACAGAATATAGTAAATTATTTGTAAAACGTTTTGTATATTATCTGTGTGGTTACTAATGTTATGTCTTTTTTCTCTCTCACCCCACCCTTCTCTTTGTTTGTTTTTTTTATGTATGTCTTATTTTTTACTATTATTTGCATTATGATTATTATTATTATTATTATATATATAATCGGTTTACTATTGAATCTGTGAAGTGACTGCTGTCGGCTGGCATGTGGTCGAAAGGCAGTTTTCAAATGGGCAGAATGCCGACTCAAAAAAACATTGACTACACTACAGCAAATGGGTAGTGTACTTTGATTATTTGAGTTCGTCATTGTGAACGGAGATCGTGGTTCAGTGAGGAACAGTGAATTAATTAATTTCCTCACTGCACTGCGATCTCAAAGTTGGTATATATAATTTGCAGGGGGTGTGGCGGATGCAGCCCCCCCACATGGGGGGTGCAGGGGGGGCTTGCTCCCCTGTAAAATTGTAAAATACATGTACCATTGACTGTGGAATATCATGGTATGGTAAGCTGCATAGCATGGGTGACTGACGTCACCTCCTGCTATGTCGAATACATCGAACTACAGGTGTTGATGTTTTCAGTTTTGACCTGGCCACATTTTCACCGTTTCAGATTCAAGATTTCAGGGTGACCATGTGACCGGTTGAGGTATGTAGTTTCAAGGTTTCAATAGTAAACCATATAATCATATTTTTCATTATCATAATTATTTTTATTACCTACATTTTGTTTATTATTTATAATTTTCTATTGTTTTTCTGTTAAATACATTTTCATTTATTATTTGTCATTGCGTTTTTAATGATATATTATTTAATTTTTTTGTATTACTTTATTATATGTTTACATTTTATTTAATGTTATTCTGTCCATTATTTTATCTTACGTTTTATTTCATAATGGAACTTTAATTTTATTTATGTTATTACTACAGCACGGCACTCTAGGCCAGTTCCCTATAGTCTGCCTAAATTCTCTCCTTTGTCTATGGCACCAAGCCCCAGCACTTCTGGGCTGCAGCCTGGTGGCACCTCCCCTGCTGCCCCTGCCCTACCTGGACCCTCAAGTAGTTCTGCCCCAGAGGAAAGACCTGTAGTTTCCTCTGGGAGTAGAGGTAGAGGGGGTGATTTTATCACCCGAGCTGAACTGCCGGGTCTGGTGTGTAGGATTGTGGGCCACACAACTGATGTATGCCTACTCCAAGTGGAGACACTGCTCTCCATTGTTGTTCTGAATAACACAAGGACAAGCAGATGTCAGACACTGCAGTCATCAGTGCAGTGAGGTGACAGTGATAACAGTCCAGTGGGTGATAACTCAGTTCTCACTGTCACCAAACAAGATGTCGATAGGTTCATGATTCCACCATCCCCACCCCAACCAAGTTATTCACCTCCCTCTTGTATTTTTCACCAACCCTGTCTCTGGTCTTGTATGTCTTGTCTGTCTGCAAATGTTTCCTCGTCTTCCCGATTTGCCTGCCACAGACTTGCCTATGTCCCTTCCCCAACATTCTACTCTCTCCTTCATAAAAAAGGGCACCTGTCCAAAAATAAATAAATAAATAAATAAATAAAAACAGCCCATACATACCTCTCCATTTCACACATGTCCACTCAACACAATTTGGTCTAATTGGCATCACAAAGCAATTATGTTTTTGATACGCCTCTCTCTGGAGGTGACAGTCTAAATTCAGCTAATAACCTGTACATATACTCAGTTGTTACTGTTGAAGAAATGGATAGCTATGGTTCTTACCTACACCCTTCCTGCCTTCCTATCACTTAGTTTTTCTCCCTGTTTGCTCCCCATTTCACCACTTTCCTATTTTCCCCATTTATTTTCTTTAAGGAATCATTTGGCAATGGTGAACACTGCATCACGCAGCAATGGTAAAAAGGAGCTTATTAACTTTTATTGGATACCAGTACCATCTAGCACCAGGCAGTTCATCATTAGTGAGTACATACACAGCTGATGATACAGATTCATACTGCAATACTGCAAGATTGCAATAATTATTTAAAGAAAAGAAAAAGGGGGTGAATACCTTGGTTGGGGTGGGAGTGGAAGGATCGAGGTCAGTGTGACTCAAGTCCTCATCCATTGGACTGTCAGCAGTGTTCCATCACTGCGCCGCTGGCTACAGTGGTTGACATCTCTGCCTGCAGCCAGTCCGCTTTGTACCAGTATGGAAAACAAGTTCTCCATCTGGGGTAGGAGTGTGCCCACAGTCTAGTGCATAGTCCTATGCATCATACCTGGCAAATTTGTTCAGATGATGTATGCATCCCCTCTGTCTCTGCTCCTAGAGAGAACCACAGGCCTGGCCTTTGGGGCAGAACTACCTCAGGGTCCAGGTAGAGCAAGGGTAGTGGGAGGGGTGCTGCCAGGCTGCAGCTCAGAAGTCCTGGGCCTTGGTGCTTCAGCCGGTGGAGCAAGTATAGGCAGATCACAGGGAATTGGCCTACCCTGGTGTGCTGCAGTAAAAACATAAATAAAATTCAAAACAAAAATGAAATAAAACATAAAGCAAATTAAATAAAAATTATAAAAAATAAAGAAACAATAATAAGAGAGTATAAAAATGTTAAATAATATAATTATGAACAAAATCATAAGTAATAAAAATGAAAATTATTTAAAAGCAAAGCAATAAAAAATTATACATAATAAAACATAACAAGTAATACCAAATAATATAATAATAAGAAACACAATTATATAAATCATACAATAATAATAATAACAATAATAATAGTAAAAATAAGAAATACATAAATAAAAAAAGAAGAGAAGGGGTGGGGTGAGACAAAAACAGTGAAACATTAGTAACTTCACAGATAATATACAAAGCTTTCTACAATTAATTTAATCAATTCTGTTACATTCTACTCTTAACTATACCACCTGCTAAGAATGTTCTTTATTACTTGGAATACATGTACAGTGATTACATTTGACAGCAGGCCATTCAAGCCACAGGTCTAGAGGTCTACACTTTAAATGCTATAATGATGATTACATAACAGTACTGTTTTTTTTTTTTTTAATTGATGACAAACTAAAACAGTTCTGTAATCAGGTGAGTTTTAAATTTGGGGAGTATGGTATTAGAGCACACAAGCAGTGACTACTGTAATACTGTAAATTTCTTTTGGAATACAACATAATGCAAGCACTCTTTCCTTTTACACTTTATAGACTCATGTTCACCGTTATCTGAGAGTATGCAACTGTTGCTTTGTGTTACAGACCATACCTCTCCACCTTTTAGAGCAGGATATCTTGACATATCATAAAATAATGGGTGTACAATGAGCTATAACTAGGAAAGTATTTTCAAATATTGCTCTTACACACATGAATAGTTGCATGGGATTTGTGTTAGCATATATTTTGACACTCATTATTTACTGTCTTCAATATAAATTACTTGCCAGCCAACCATAAATCTTATAATGAACAGACCAAAACAGTGATTCTTAAATGTGGGTATTCAGCAGAAATACAGTTGGAAGCTATGCTGCAGAGTAACGCATACATACTCCTCGAGATTCAAGAAGCTTGCGCCATGCGCCGGAGTAGCATCTGCAATCTAGCACCAAATATGGCCATTGAGCGATTCAGGTAACAGCTGTTTCCACGTGCACTACCAGCGTACGCCAGAGCTGCACAGCTCCCGGCGCATGTATGCTAATTACCCTATGCGCAGCAGTGTAGCATGCAAATGAAGGTATATAGCGATTCATAAAGTTGTGCAGGCGTAGCATAAGCATGTAGAAATGTAAACCAAAAAAAAAAAAAAACGGTTTACATTTTGTCAAACATAAAAATCGGAGCCATGAAAGCGGACCAAACTTACGTATTATAATGTTAATGTATGCCAGTGTCTAAATATATAGCCAATAGCATAAAACAACATACACAACATATAAAAAATAACATTTAATGTCATGGCCACACCAACGCAAAGTAAACCCGCAGTGCATCAGTGCACAAATGGGATCACAAGGAAAATATATTTAGATGTCATAAAACTGTAATGTAACGCAGTTCATGATATACCCATAATAATCAATGGCGCGCATGCTGCACCACAACCATGGCACAAGGGTTGCTAAGGGTCTCTGACAGTGTTCCGTGCAGTAACTAGGAATTAGCAGTCAATGCTATGCAAATGAGTCAAGTAATACTGAATCGCAAATGCCCCAGGACAGGGGTGTAGAAGTAGCCATAGCTTTGCTTAGCTGAGAGCACACAAGGTAACTGAAAGTTCATGTGAACGTGGATGAAAACACACACGAAACCTGGTAAATGGCTGTGTGCAGCACACCACAGCTAAAACAAAAAGGATACGGGAAGACAATAAGGAAATGCTGCAGCATGGTAACTGGAGTGCAAATGAGTAATTAACACCTAGAAACTCACAGTGGGCCATAGACAACAGCTAACAAGGCTGCTAGCAGCTACCTGCAGAACAAGAAAGGAGATGTGCCGTACAGCAAAGAAAAGAGAACTGTCACAGCAGAACAAAGCAAACTTGCAGCAGATCAGCTACATAACACATTTCCCAACACAATCCTGGATTATGGAAGCACAAAACAAGAAAGGCGGCAGCTGGATGCATGCCTGACAATGGGAGGTGAATCAGATTGAAAATTGAAGTAAAGGGCAATAGATGAGTCACGGCAGACAAGCGTAAGTCAACACCAAAGGGCCCACAATAGCAGTACCTGCTGTAAAATCAATAATTAAGATACCCTGCAGCTGGAGTAGCACAAACACACCCAATTACACCAGCATCATCCATTGCACAATAGTATAAGGTGTGAAAGCCCCACACATACACTTGTGTATTCCAAGACACTCTGCATCATTGGTGTATACAGACGGGGAACTTTTAATATGTACATGTTAGGGGCTGCATAGCTTTGATTTACCAGCATGTGCTGGAGACTGATGGTGGTATGGAGGATGATGCTGACAACCATCTCAAGCACCGGAGGAGGAGATGAGTGTTCAGACCCAGAGTAACCTACCATGGGCTACATGATCTGGAGATTGTACAGCGTTACAGGGTGGACAGGGACATCATACATCAACTTGCTGAGCTGTGCCAGCCACGCCTCAGAGCCAGAAGTAACAGAGGGAAACCCATCCCAATGGACACGAAGGTATGTGTAAGCTTGAGAATACTAGCCACGGGTACCTTCCAAAGGCCAACTGGGGATATCATGAGGATCTCACAGGCATCGGCATCCAGGTTACTCCATCAGTTCCTGGATAACATGTTACCACATGCCAATGAGCACATATACTTCCCCCGAACGCAGGAGGAGTTGGCCAGCAATATGCGTCTCTTCCACCATGTGGCAGATTACCCAGAGGTACTGGGTGCAATAGACTGCACGCACATAGGTTTCATAGGTTTCATAGGTTCATACTAGGCTATCTGCCCAAGGGCATTTATAAGCCTAGCCCATAGTTATGTGGCTTTCGCCACCCCTTTAGTTTGAATAAAAACTATGCCTATCATTTTGCTGTGCCTCTGTCAAGCAGTGACACTGAAGTAATCCCTGGGGTATATCTGCGATCTCCCATCCATTGGTCAAGATTCCTCTTGAACAAGGCCAGCGAGGTGCTCTGCCTCACATGTACCGGGATTTTGTTCCACAGCACAGGGAGTCTCTGGGTGATGAATCTGTCCCTCCAGCACGTTCTATTTATAACCGTGTCAAGGTTTAAGTCTCCGGCCCTTGTGGTTCTGAGGGATCTAGATTTTTTGAGGTGAAGCATATTCATCAAATCTGGGTTTGACATGGCCTTATATGTCAGGCACAGGTCACCTCTGAGCAAGCGGTATGAGACTGAATAGAGCTGGAGTTCTTTCAGTCGGGCAGCATAAGACATATTTTTGAGACCCTTTATCCTTTTGGTGAGGAACTTTTGGGGCCTTTCAAGCTGCAGCAGGTGTCTGGTCAGATACATTCCGAATGGGGCATTGTACTCAATCATAGGTCTAATGAGTGATGAGTACAGGGGGACGATGACCACCTGGTGAGCAGGGTAGGTGCTACATAAACCACAAGGGATTCCCCTCCATCAACTGCCAGGTCGTGTGCAATGCCCAGGGCAATATCATGGATGTGTGTGCTGGCAGCCCTGGAAGCTATCACAACTCCCACATCTGGCATGCCTCACAGCTGTATCAGGTATTTACCAGGGGGGACATCCCATATGGCTACCTGGTGGGGGATGCTGGCTATGCACTGCAACCGTGAATGATGACTCCCATCAGAAATGCACACACAGCCACGCAAGAATGCCATAATGAGGCACACGCAGAAACCAAAATCATCACAGAGCTCGTGTTTGGGATGCTGAAATCATGGCTCTGTTGCTTGGACATATCTGGTGGAGCCTTGCAGTACTCTCCAGGAACGTGTGCCCACATCTTCATAGTATGTGCCATGCTACACAATATGATCCTTTGGAAACAGCTGCAGCAGGGACAGAATGGTGAAGGCCCTCACAGCCCACCACCATTGCCAAGGGATCCACAGGCACAGGGGGACTCAGACCACAAACACCCTGTGCTAGCCCCGGTAAACTGACGGAGGAGTGCCCAGCATGCCCATGCCTTGGCAAAGAGGGAACGTATAGCACACACACTGACAGTGTAGGCACTCATGGACTGACACCCTTCTCCACTTGCACACACAGCAAACATGGATGGCACACACACATGACCACCTGTAAATTGTCATGTATAGGTGGTCTACTGTGTGCATCCTACACAGGTAGCCCTCAACTATGGTGCACACAACCGCCATTGGCACAAAGTAAGTCAATACCTGAACAGTAAATTAAGCTATCAGCATGTGTCCATACTGTATGTACAGGTTCATAGATACATAGGTGGGTACATGACCAACCGTCGAGGTCACTCATAAGCATAGGCAAAACGTGTCTGCTGTCACCACCCCATCGATCAACTAACTGTCCCTCTGTGGAGCAGAGCCACTTGCAGGATCCATGGGGTGTAGCTACTGCTCACCACCCACTCTGCATGGATTCCCCGGAGTGTCAGTGAGGGGTTTTGTATAATGTAATCAGGGATGTAGTTCCAAATAATGGGGAGTATCCCTGACAGGAATCTTCACAGATGTGTACATGTTACATAGTATACCTTAAACACAGCTTGCATATATAGGTAGTTCTCCACAGAATAATAAACATGTGGAACACACAACCGCTGAAATGTGCGTTAATCACCCTTGCACTACCAGTGCCTGCTCTGAGAGGTAAGATATCACTGCCAGGATTAGAACACACAACCCTGTACACATTCATCACAATAACATACCACTAAGCTATCTGAGATGTACCAATGGCAGTCGTGTATACTGACAGGATAAAACACAAAAGGTAGGAATGTGTTGAAATAGGACAAACTGGCATGTACCCAATGAAAGGTGTATGTTTGATATATATATATATATATATATATATATATATATATATATATATATATACATATATATATATATATATATATATAGAGAGAGAGAGAGAGAGAGAGAGAGAGAGAGATATGTCGATATATGGGGATATACATATATATGTAGATATATAGATAGGTTAACAACATCTACATAACCATGGAGGTATATATAAATGGGATACCTAGCACATACTGACTGCTTTACATACTGACGCGCGTAATCCCGAGGCTTAAGGTCTGAAAGAACACAGTACCGAAACACCAGATGCATGAGGTGTAATCTCACGATGTTAATGGACAGTTAGTCAGTGCTTCTGGTGTTGCGGTTTGGGTAGGTTAATGTGTGCACATGTGTTTCTTAGGGCTGTAGTGTGTGTAAGTGTGTGTTGTGTGTGTGGTGTGTGTTCTTGGGGGACTGTAATGTGTGGTTGTGGGTTAGCTTTGTGCGTCTGTTTGCGCGACCTAGGATGTAAAATATTAAAGTAGGGGGTGGTGTGGGGGGCACAGACACCTACACGGGGGGTGTACGGGGCTTGGCCACCTTCTCATACGTAGTGTAGGATGGTTTGTTTGGATGTGTTGGGTAGCAGTGTATCTGTGTGTGCATGTGTGTGTTCCATGTTCGTGTTACCTTCGCGAGTTACTGTCAATGTCGGTAATGTGGGGTATGAGAGTCTGGCCCCAGTACTGTGTGCGTCGGAACACTGTGGTTTTGGGATTTCATAGGTCTCCCATATACAGCAGTTGAAGTGATCATATATGTGTATAACATAGACTATAGCAATCACACGTTCCGCCACTACCAACCTTTATGAACAAAGGATATGGAGAGTATATGCCTATACACTCTTACAAATATGTGCTATGGACATGAGCCAATGATAGTGTTACCACTTGTCCCACTTTGTGAGGGACACTCCCTCTTTGTGCGGTTGTGTCCTGACCAAATATATTAAACGTGGCAAATGTCCTGGGATTGTAGGACATAATTATGTCCCATATGTACTGTAATAGTTGCATACAATAGTTATTTCTGTATCTAAAATACCTAAATGTTACAGGAAACAGGATAAGTAACTAAACTGCTACAAGAATAAGCTTATAATTAGGCAAGAAATGAAAGTTCTACCCCTTGTACTGACTGTGGGTTTGTGTCGGCCTGTAAAATCAGATGTGTGTCCTGA
Organism: Protopterus annectens; assembly: GCF_019279795.1. Lineage (NCBI taxonomy): Eukaryota > Metazoa > Chordata > Ceratodontiformes > Protopteridae > Protopterus > Protopterus annectens. The sequence goes on along the minus strand of NC_056730.1, from coordinate 707,124,236 downwards.
AAAGTACCCACTATGGCCATATGAAAAGGTGGCAACCCTAGCCAAAGAGGGTCAGTCACCAACACAACTATGATGACTGCAAATACCTATGACAGAAATACACAGCTATCATGTAGCAACACGTTATTACATTCAGATGTATTACCAAAGGGATTCAAGGACTAACATCACCTGCATGCTATACAGGAACCACATAACAGTGCCTTAATGAATCAGCCTGCAATTACCATTGTATTAATCCACAAAAGGATAGGTGTTCAAATAGGGAAGGAACCCTCATGCACATAGCGATTATGTATAAAAGCAGTTCCTACACACCTGCATCTGCTAAGCACACCCACCAACATTACCCCCACGCCCAAACATATTACAATACAAACTGTAATAACATCACAAATCATTCACACACTGTGCGACATCTGCAGAAGCCTTAACATACCTTGTCAGAGACACACTAACATAGCCCTATGTGAAATAGCTGCTGTTATGCAATGGAACAGCTGCTGATGTAATAGGGTTTGTTTGCACTAATCCCGTTTCAGAGGGTTGTGCGTACACCGGGATGTGTTAGCAATTAGTGAGTAACAGCACAGTATGCTACACTTGTACACCAAATCAAGGATGTCTGGTGAGCACACTGTACACTACATAATAGTTCATGCATAGCCATATGGCCTTGAGCTGGCCAAACATCCTTGCCAGACTTAAACATCTGCAGAAGTATCAGGTACAAACAAACCCTGCATAAGTAGCACTGTTCTGAAATATAACAGCTGTACTCACACGTAGAACTAAATCATCTAGCCATTACACACAGTCCACAGGAGTCAAGAAGCTAATATATCTCTGTGTGTCTCCATATAGCTGTTGAAATATATCGCAATAACACATCTAGGCTGTCTCCCTCAAAAGTAAGGTAAACAGACAACGCCCAAAAGGAGCACTCACTTATACACCACTGTTGCCATGGTATCAGCTAATGGAGTAGCTGCAGAGCTGATGTGCATCCAATTAACTACTTTGTAACAGCAATTGGTGGACAGGATACCACGTTACCAATATGTAACTAGAAAAGGATGTGTTATCACACATTCAAACCATCTGTATATACCAGCAGAACGTTACAAAGAACATTGAAACACAAACCGAAAAGGACTGAATCAACAGTTAACGACACCTCGGGTTACTAATAAGGAATGTAGAACAGTCAGTATGTCTGTGTATGCAGTACTATTCTGTAGTATTTAAAGTGCATGCAATCCATATAGTCAAAACAGTTATCTTGTAGTGATGTATTGTTGAGCATAGTAACGCTTGTAGTATTTGTGTGTACTGCTGTAGGTCACAAGGCAAACACCGCATACACCACAAGGGATGTTATATAAGGGCTTTGAACAGAAATACTCCTCACCAGCCGATGTCAGTGGCAGGGCTGGTCCAACAAGTATGTGCTATAACAGGGGATAGTATATGTTGATATATTGTAACTGTAGCCATATGTATGGGTGTATTACAGAGAAAAATATGTGGAAGGTTGAACCACTGTGCAAATATGTTTTGCATTGCAGGATATTGTGCCAATAACTGTGTAGTGTACAGTATTGTAGGCAGATATGTATTACAGGCTACACAGCATTACTGTAATGTTAGGCAAACATTAGTTATGTCAATTGGTATTTACAATACACAATAACAGGATACATATGTCTTTTAGTGAGCCGACAGTTTATCAGCATGATAGCAAAGTAAAATGGAAGAGCTGTTTAACCATCCATGCACATAAGACATGCAATATGTGCAAAGGTAGGTACTAGGCTGTCTTACCAAGGGTATCTGTAAGCCTAACTAGCTTGTGTTGGCTTTCGCCACCCCCATAGGTTGGTTCCCTGTGCCTCTGAACAGCAGAGCCAATAGTTCCCTGTGCCTCTGTCCAGTAGAGCCACAGCAGTGATCCCTGGGGTACATGTCTGTCTCCCATCCGCACGTCAAGGTTTCCCTTGAAGAGTGCTCATGAGGGACCCTGCCTGATGTACATTGGAATAATTTTCCAAAGCATAGGGAGTGTCTGGGTCAGGAATCTATCCATCCAGCACGTTCTATTCATCGTTGTGGTTAGGTGTATATCCCTAGAGCATGTGGCTCTCAGGGGCTTCTGTGTAAGTGGAGCATATCCAGCAATACAGGGTTGGACATGGGTGTTGTATGTCAAGCAGAGATCACCTGTGTGTATGCAGTATGCAACTGAGTACAGCTGGAGTTTCATAGGTTGGGCTGCATAGGTCATCTGTTTGAGGTCAGTAATCCTCTTGGTGTGATACTGGTGTGGTCTTCCAAGCTGTTGCAGTTGTCTTGTAAGGTATATCCCAAATGGGGTGTTGTATCCTTTAATAGGTCTAATATGACATGTGTAGAGTCACAATGGCCCCTCTGATCTGGATGCAAACCCATTAGAGATTAGGGGGGCCATGTAGAAGGATATTCTAACCACCTTGTCATTATGGGTATCGAAGGAGAGATTACTATCTACTGGGGTTTCTGGATCCCATATTACCTTTTCTGTATGTAGGGGACTAGCACCTATGTGGTAGTCCATGGGTAATTAGTTATATCCAAAGGGGATGACTATGCACTTTTAGGCATTCAGCTTGACGCCATGATATTAGCACCAGGTATCCATCTCAGTGCGACCCTTCCAGAGTGTGTAAAGAATTATGTCCCCTAGTTTGCAGTCATCTGCAAACCTTTTCAGCCAAAGCCCTCCTGTGCTTGTCTGTACATCAGAGAAGTATATACCGAACATGGGAGGTCCTAGGCCTGAGCCCTGGGGGATGCCAGTTGTAACTGATATACAGTTGGACCTAGGGTATGCAACTCCCATTGTGTGGGTTCTGTCCATGAGCCACTTTGCAAACCATCACATGATGTAGGGGTTAATGTTCAGGCAGATGGGTATGTTGATAATACCAGAAGGAGTAATGGTGTTGAAAGCCTATGAGAAATCTAGGTAGGCTGTGTGGACCTCCTTACCCTCATCTAATGCCTTGGTAATTGTCTCTAAGAAGTCCACCAGGTTTAGGAAGCATGGTCCGGCCTTAACAATACCAAACAGGGAGGGGTCAAAGGTTGGGAGGTACCCAATGTCTCTATGACAGTGATCCATGATGTGCACCATAGCCTTGCAGACCAGGCTAGTCAGGCCTATAGGGAAATAGGTCCCGTGGTCCGTTTTGGTGCCACCTTTGTGGAGTGGGATAACTGTTGCTGTGTGCCATTCAGGGGGCACTATGCCCGATATGAGGCTATTACTGAACATGGTGCATAGGTGGGGAGACAGTACGATCTGAAGTTCATGTAAAATGCAGCCTGGGATGTTGTCTGGTCCCATGGATGCTGTGATATTGCCTTTAGAGTGTGCAGCTTTGAAAGGGATCTGCCAGGATGTTGCCAATATCAATTGTATCTGTAATGTTTGTGCCTTTGTGCTGTAACTCAGAGCAGATCTGGTTGTTGACATTGAGCTATGTGACATAGCTATAGAATGCTTTGTGGTTGTTGTTGGTATTAGTGGCGTTATAGTTTTCATAGCTAGCTTTGGAGGATCTTATAAAGGATCTCACCTTCTTACTGAGGCTGGCCAGGGATCTCCTCAACGCATGGTATTGTACTCTCATTTGCAACAGTGTCTTCCTCCTGTAGTACAATATGTTTATGGCAGGGTACCACCAGATTGGTTTAGTTAATTAGGAGTATAGCATCCTGGTTCTGTTTGGGATAGCACAAGCCATGCACTCCTGTAAGTGCTTATAGAGTGCATTTGTGAAGGATTCAGCAGTTGTAACAGTACTGTCCATCTGCATGGGTGTCATGACGTCCACCACGTCTGTCTTAAGAAGCATGTAGTTGGCCTTGTAGACATATTATACTGTGGTTCCCTTAATGGGGGGTAGGTGCGGGATGTCGATATCAACAGTGTTCAGCACATGGTCTGATCGGACCAACGAGGAGTTGGCTTCACGTGTGGATCACCAGTCCCTCATGTTGGTAATGACTAGGTCTAGGATATTGTTGCCCCTGGCGGGTGTATGGATATGTTGAGTCAGGGCATTGGTGTTTATGAATTCCAGAAATCATTGAGCTAATGTGTTGGTACATGAGTAGTTTTCCCAGTTAATGGTGGGGTAGATTCAGTGAGACGTATGTGATGAGTGTGGTGTTGTGTGACTGTGTACCTTCTCCACATGACAGTCAGGGTCAGGCTTGGTTGGAGAGACCTTTACCTCTAGTTTGGCTAGATGAGTGCATCTCTCACAGTTTGTAGTGTTGGGTGGTAGGAGGAGAGGCTTGTCTGTGTACATGAGACAATGTGTACATTGCCTCAAGGTGTTCAGATTCATCAGATAGACAGGTGAGAACACTGGCAGTTGACTATTGGACATGCCTGAATATAGAACTACATTCACCTAGATAAGTGAGGAAAGTGAGTACAAGAGCTACATTACTCTACGCAAGTGAGAAAAGTATGTACAAAACCTGTTCACCCTTATCTGTAGGTAATGTGGATGACTGAGTGCTATAGTAATTATTAGCTTACGTAGTGTTTACAAGTCCTGAACAAGTGCTTAGCATGAATAAACAATCCAGATAGGGTCTTGGATAATATAAACACATGGCCCGTTCCCCCCAACAGGTACACAAGCATATATTCATGTACACCACAGGGCCCCTGTACCCACAACTATGCAGGTACAAGCTGCACTCAGTCTGCATGGGACCTGCCCACATCACAGGTTGTATCATACACATATGCCAAAACAAGATGCTCTCCATGTACACATCATGTAAAACATAGCTCCATGTCAGGTTGTGTACACACTGAATGGTGCACACCAACAGGTATCACAACCCGCAAAGGGGGAGACACCACTGATAATGGGAAGTACTGCACTACTACCCTGCTGAGTCTGGTCTGGAAGGCCATGAACCTTGATCACTTAAGTGATGTCAGCAGTACAGATGTAGATGACAGTATGGTTGATGTCACACTGCATATCATAACCTTACCAGGTCATAGGACATCATCACCCATACTGTGTACTACCTGCACTCGGTATACTAGATGTACATTCCTTTGTCACAGGAGTGTTTTGCAACAGGATTGCTGGCAGAACCAACACTACAGAAGGTGTCTGAATAATACGTGATCATCACACCAGTGGCAGCTACAGTATGTCAGGGTTAATGAATTTTATTCCCCCTCATTGTAGTCCATACCTCACAGGCAAACAGAAGGCATCTACCTATTGAAGTATGTGAAAGGCTATGACCTAGGAGCAATAGCTGACTCGCATTGTCACCCCTATGTTAATAACCCTGTAACCATGAACTACCACCTAGGCAGCGGTCAACATAATGGACACTTGTGTGTGAGGGATGCAGCTGGGCAGTTGTCTTTCCTGTGATAGCTACATCACCACACCTGTCAGGTAGTCATATGTGGCAACCCTAATAATGATAGGGTGCCATTCATGAATATAGAGATCATTGTCCAGCCATACAGAACACTCAAGTGACCCATATCAGATCACATATTTCCTTTAAGGGGTATTGGTCATGTGCAGATGGCCTACACCAGCCTTCCCATTCCCCATCTCCACTATGTAGCATGATGCATACCCTGAATAAATCCATGTCCAACCCAGTGATGTTGGACATGCTACACGTACTCATCCTGATCTCGAACACATATTTCATGGACATCCACCTACCACATGCTGGACAGATCCTTGTCCCATACACTTGACATAGTCCTGCCATACTATGCATTCCTGTCTGTCAAATCTGCACATCTCTCCCCTCTCAGACATGGTGTGATGACCGCATGGTAACGCATGGTATATGTATCATTAACCCTGTGGATCAATAATGTGGCACTGCTCCACCTGGCCCCAGAGACCCACCTGTTAGCTACTGCCAGGTAACCTTTCATCCTAGATTCATACATGGCCCATGGCATATAGCCCACTAGTTAACTTTGACTGTACATGCTATAGTTGATATCCATCCCTGCAAATACCATCTGGCTAGACAGTGTCCCATGTGTATCACATGTGCACCACAGGTGATACATGGCAGGATGTTGAATCACTGTACAGTACTGTGTAGATGTATATGGCAGAACACATACATGTAAAACCTTATGTGAGCATGTCTGCAGGGTCACAGGTCATGTCTGTTAAGGCAGTGTAAGTCCTTATATGTGACATATACACCGCATCAAGGTCGACTGCGTTAATGTAGACACATCCAGCCATGTGCTGATAGGTAGGAACACCAGTACAGGCAAATGGACATGCCCACATCAAGACAGCAACCACATGGAGTATGAGCAATGTAATCAGGTGACACACACATATATATGGTGATAATATCTACTCAACATTGAGTGTCACATGTGTGTGACACAAACACGTCAGTGTCATGTAGGTTTGCAAATACAACTATTTAAACTGAATTAATGCGATACACATGTATGTTCAGCTGTAGCTCTGTATGTCTCTGAGTTACTGTGACCTGTCTCCATCATTATGTCTTCCAGGTATGCCGCGTGCAAGGCTTACCCCTTTTACATGCTTGGAGGATAAGGCCCTCATCCCATACCTACTCGACAATCACGATATCCTGTTCAGCCATGTGCCACAGGATGCACAGCAGCAGGATGCCCTGTGGATGGAACTTTGCAGGAGGGTTAATGATGTGGGTGGCCACAACCGCACATACCAGCAGGTGCGCAGACACTGTACAGATCTCATTAGACAGGCGAAACAGAGTGCAAATGCAATCGCCAGGGAACAAGGTGCAACAGGTGGTGGAACCCCAACCCAGCCCCCACTTATATGTACTGAGCAGCTACTGGCCAACCTGGGGACACCTGCAGAACCACATCCACAAGCCTTAGCTGATATTGTGGAGGTGGGTGTCTCTCAACCACTGAGCCTGGAGTTGCCTGGTAAGTCAATACTGTACCTATAACAACTATATTCCATATAGCTGCATGTGTCACTGTACAATATGTAATGTAACATCATATGCAAGGCATGTATACACACATGCATGTATACGCATGTATACACACATGCCACATACTATAGTATGCTACTATGTGTATGCACACATGTGCATACACCATAGTATAGTCTAATGTACTGGTGTATGTGTTATGCACATTGCTCCCTGTAGCCTTCATACAGGGATGGATTATGCTCATACTGCTGTGTTACTCCTATTTAGGTACCTCTGGCATTCTGCTGCGACATCAGCCCGTTGCAGGTGAGAGTGTTATTATTTATCAGGAACCGTAATGCACAAATCTATCTGCCATGTGGCCATTCACAACATGTACACATAATGTATGGTCCTGTCACAATATACAGGTCGGATCTGCAATGCATCACAGTGACTACCCATGTGCAACACTTGCAAACTATGTGAATCATCTCACCGACATGAATCCTCACAAACTTTACTGCCAGATGTGTTGACAGCTGTGCATACAATGGTGGAGGTGCTGTTCACTTTAGGGACGTACAACAGATCTCATCTACACATGTGGTGAATACAAACAGTATTACACAGTGGGCTGGAGTATGACCAGCACACAGGTTTCACCGGTGTGGATCATAGCCCTGTTATGAATGTCACACAATGTGATGTGCTATCTTGACATGTCCATGAAATCTATTGGCCTGGCTGCTACACTGCCTACCTAACCTAAAAACATATCCCACATACCACCCTTTAACTGCATAACCCTGTTGTCAATGGAGCATATATGTCATATGGGACAACACGGACATGTGAAATAGATGCCCATCACAAAAATTTGGACAACACATGTTCACACATGGCAATGGAGGATGGCCAGAGACATGGAGTAATACACACAGTAGATGTGTTGTGCTTGTGTGTACACCCTGTCGTACAATGGCTACACATGGTTCAACCATGGCCTTTGTATAATGGTCATAATGTAGATGTGGAACACTAGACATCCTACAGGCCTGTGCACATCTTGTGTAGGCGTAACATCAATCCACCACATAAGATGTGTTGAACATCTTGAGAGTGTTGCAACATGACAGTAGTCACCTGTACAGTATCCACATCAGGCCACAGATACAGTACATTCCCGTTGCTGGTGATGGACATAAATGCCATACTAGCTCCTCATGTGTGTCTGTGTGGTACACAGATGTCATGTGGGATATGGTGTACCAACGTGTTTGCCATGTCTGGCCATAGTTGCCAGGCTGCAGCAGTATGGTTGCAGATGTGCAGGGGTGTCATCCGTATACCCATCAGTGACCTGTGTCACGACTTCCACATCATGGTTTAGTGTGTATACACCTCAGTGACGTGCGTCACATTCCACAGTATATATGTATTGTATCTGAACACAGTCATGGCTATGAACTCTGTCTGTAACTCACACTGTATAGCACTAGAGACGCCTCATGATTCCCTGCAATGGCCATGCACATCAGCTAAATTTGCAGTATATTTGTAGGGTGGACAGACAACACTGAATTGGTACACCATTGCCCCACTGTATATTTGACAGGACACCATTGTGTTAAACATGTATGCATGTCATTGCACACGTCAGCAGATCACATGTCATACTACATGTGATTATCAAGGTCATATGCCACACATCAGGCAGGTGTACTGTTAACCTGTGCTGGTCCACATGATATAACACAGGGATGTATGCTAACCACTACTATGATTGTGTAATTTGCATTCCATCTGCTATGACACATGCATGCTGTTGTGTGCAACATAGGGATGTATGATAACTACCACTATTATTGTCTGCGCTGCATGCCGTCTGCCGTATCACATGCATGTTGCATGCCTTCTGTCATATTACATGCGTGTGTGTGTGTGTGTGTGTGTGAGTGTGTACAGTTCTTGTCTGCCCTCACAGGTGATGTAGGTGCATTGCCCTCCTGAGGTACATCAGATGTTAGTGTCCCCACAGACTCCAGCAGTGATGATGAATGTATGATTGGGACACAGGCAAAGTTGTCAGGGGTTGAAACTGTGCCATTGGTTGCCATTCCATCTACATCCACCTCATCCTCGCACACAGATCCCATACCTGCACATACCCCTCACCAGTGGCCATAGAGGAAGGACAGTTGCTACTTGGTAGCTTGGAACAGGAAAGCGTGGGGGCTATGGAAGGTGTGCCTGCACACCATGGTGTCAACCAAACTACTGGTGGTGCCCCACACAGGCACGTGGCCAGTGCTGCTCACAGGAGGACCTCTGGCCAACATGCTCCTGCACAACAGAGCACAGCAGTTGGTGTCACCAGACGCATGTTTCAGGCTGTAATGGCACAGGCACGTGCTGAATGGTGCAACAGAAAAGATCAGAGGCTACAGAGGGCTGCTGTCCATTCTTTAAACAACAGCATCCAGGCAATGGTAAATGCTCAACAGCAGATTGCTGATGCTTTGGATAGATGGTTGGGTGACATGGTTGGAGTCCTTGACCATGGCATGACAATCCGCGAGCGTGAGCTGTCTATATTGGAACATCTGGTAGGAGTGAGGCGTCGAGCATGTGGACGTAGGCCTGCGACATCACCTGTGTCAGATCTACGTGTACGAGCTACCTCACATGCCCGCTCCCATAGTGGCAGTAGCAGCAGCAGTGCATCTGGTGCTGTGCTGTCCACACCACGACACAGCAGGCCACATGCACATGGCCCAGGATGGTCCCAACAGGGACACAGTTCCAGTGGACTAGTGACATCAGACAGTACCCAATCTGCACCTCTGTCTGGTAGTGCCCATGCAACCCCTGGTAGGCACAGGTCACATGTCCGTGGCCGGACACCATGATCTGTAAAATCTCACCTGTACAGTCTTCAGCTGTCAATAATACCCCTGTGTAGGCCAGACACATGTGAGAACTGTGTGCAGACATACACGCACACACTGGACACATATGTAGGGCACCGCAACTCACACATGCATAACATTCACACACGCCCAATTAGATCAAAGGCCCAAACCCACACACATGATGTCATCCAATGGTGCAGCCTAGGCCACTGGCAAACATTAATATCCTGTGCATATGATGATGCCTGCGCCGCATCCCTGACATCCACACCATCAGTGCAGGGACATGCTCATATGGTCTGATGCACAGGGTGAACAGACTAGGATATGTGTAGTTTACAAATGTTGAGGACTGTTGACAGGCAGCAGATATACCATGTGGTACAGATGTACAATACTGTTAACAGTATGTGTCTTGTGTAACAACAGTAAATGCATGTTGGTCATGATGTTCTGCTTTCCTTCTTCAGGTCTATTTGCACGTGTCGGTGGATGTCAGTGTTTGCAGTTAAGTGTCCCATATGTCAATGTGAACTACTCACAGGTAAGTATGAATATACCAGCATGCACCGTGTAGCTGCCACATACCAGTGAGAATGCCCCACGTTACAAACACGTCTACCATTCCAAGAGCATGATAGCTGTGTATTAAGCTACTGTGGCCACAGACATGACCTCCATAAAGGGTGACATCACAGGTACAGTTACATGGAGTGGTGAGGTAAGAGAGTGGTCTAGCTGATTACAAGGGTAAAGGCCAGTGGGAAGTGTGATGCCTCAATGGGAATCAGTAATACACATTCCCATGACAGGATGCCAACACACAACTGCACCCACACACTCAGGTATTGACACACATGTATTCAGTGACACTGTAACACATGCACACTCACGGCTTCACTGACACAGTAACACACACTTGCACACAGTTGCTACTGGTGGGATGAGGACCCCTGTCTATGTGCAAATCATTACAGTACTGTGCACCTACATGATGCACCACAGAGAATACACATGCACAGGTAGTCAGTACGGCCTAAGATTGGGGACATCAACACGGATAGTAGAATGCATCACCTGGATGGTGGGGGGGTCTTATCAGTTCAGTATGGTAACATACATCCTCACCCCAGGGACCAGTCAGCCCTACATACACACACTGTGGCATTCAGTAATTAATCCACCTATGTCATGCACATAGAGATACCTCACATGTGTGAGATACACGCCCCTGCCTATGTCCTGCTTTCTACACTGCAGTCTGTACAGATGTGTAAACTAGTGTACAGGAGAGTGAGTAACAACTGAGATGTATTCCCCACAATGCGTGACATATATGTACACACACGCAATCACACATGCAGTACTGTGAATCTCAGACCTGCCTAGCTCATGTTATGTATGTCAGATGTACAGCAGTATTGCGCACATTACAAACTGTACTGATGCTTCCTCTGCCAATAGTGCTGATATATGCTCTAAGGACGTCATATCTATTAATAGGTGTCAAGTGATTTACCTTCGCTGTCACCCTGACCGCTGTCTAAGTTGTGTGTTATGTCCTTCAATTAATGAAACCATTGCTTACCGATTACACAGGGTATTGTAGGACTGCTTGTAACACACCTGTGAGCTGTCCACAGCAAACATCCATCTGCAAAGATGCCCCACCACTTAGTTATTTCAACACATCTGTCCATACCTGTGGTACATCTTTCTGTACATTCAGCATATCACCATATACAGTCGGCAATGTTGAGGTTCCATTGCAGCTGCATGATGGACTAGGATACACGTCACCTGCATACATCAGCAACTGCACACGCATGTTATCTGAATGCACAACACTACATGTACAGGTGTGTAGGTCCTACAGTCCTGACATTTGGTCATGTTTGTAGGCATTGCAAATGGTGGCTATGTGTAATGACATACATGACACATGGACTGTTGTATGATATGATGGGTGACCAGTACAGAGGGGATGTTACCTCTGTCAACATTGATATCACACCTTATGTACTGTTAGCATTCAGCAGTCATGGACCTACATTCCATGTGCATGTGTGTAATGGCTGTAGCCACCTGTTTACACAAAGGACAACAACAGCTATGCTATTTACAGGTATGTTGTGTGTGTGGCATGTACATACCCAGGGCAGGTACATGTATGTCATATCCATACATGAGGGTGTGTACTGGTGTACAGCAACAGACATCTGCTAATGGTGGAAAGTACCGAGGGCCCCTGGTATGTGTACAGCTGACCTGGTCACAGACAGTGGTATCACTGCATTGCATAACACATGATGCAACTGTGTCAGTACATGTGTACTCTCTACAGTTGATGTAGAGCTTAATACAGTACACCGGTCAAGGGTCACATGGTGGTGTACACGTCTATGTCATACAACATGTATGGTTGCGTGTTGGTGGTCCGAGAGCATGGTGTTGTCTGCAGTTTACATCCTAGAATGCAGCATGTGACACTGTGTCTTGCACATGGCTCATCTGTGATTCCTTTCATGGGGGGACCAGACAGTACATGTGAGTGGCTTTTATGTATGTGGGTACACCACCTGGAGCAGTCCGTACCTGTGTTATGGCCCACATGTCTGGTTCTGAGGTATATGGTGGTAGTGTTATTGTGCACTACAGAGACATCAGCCAGGTGTTCTTCACTGCACAGATGTCAGTACTCCCCATTGTTGGATCTACAGTGACCAGCTGTGAATATGGACACTACACATCTAGCACTGGTTAGCATAAGAAAACAATGCAGTTGTCCTTAGGGTGTATGGGAGTTAACCTGTGTTTAGGACATTTGCCTTGGAATGGCACTGTGTGGGCAGATGCAACTTGGGTAATATCAACACTCCCTTGTATCATGGATGCATGTGATATGTGACAAAGTCCTGCCTACTGTCAGCCATGTCATCCCAGAATGACAGCTGATGTTGTGTAAAAGACCGGTGTCAAATATATGTAGAGCAGTGTTCCCGCTAACAATGACAACTACTAACACCAGAGCCCATTACAATGTGTTCTTTACGTCTACCTGTAATAGCAAGGCCACTGTGGCCCTCCGTGTTTAGCATCAGAGTGCATCCCAGTCAGCCCTGTGCTACTAGGAGTATGAGCATGCTCAGTATATCCTTGTGTAGATGGACACATAGTAGTGCATTCTGACCAGCCCTGTGCTACTAAGTGTGTAAGCATGCCCCCTGTGCTACTAAGTGTATGAGCATGCCCAGTATATCCTTGTGTAGATGGACACATAGTGCATTCCGAACAGCCCTGTGCTACTAAGTGCATGAGCATGCCCAGTGACACCTTGTGTCAGTTATGTGCCTCTGTGTATGGGCATGGCCAGTGTAACCCTGTATAGTGGTAGTAGTCGTCCATTCCACAGATGGGTATACTCCAGGTCAGGATAGATTCCTACTTTAAACACACAGGTTCACAGGTATGTACATCTTAACTGCCAGCATCCATGTTGATGTCCGCATTCCCAGACGGTCATAATGACAGCCTTGACATGTGTAGTCTATGTGGCGCGATTCGTAAGTATGTAGTATTGTAATAGTAATCTGTAAATAGGCAGGTGTTCCATACCCGCCACTGGCTTGTGTGTGTGTGTGTGTGTGTGTGTGTGTGTGTGTGTGTGTGTATGTCTGTCCCCACTTGCAGGTAGATTCTAAATTGCTTTTAGACTGCCCACACTCCATACATTTCTTATACCCACTGTTATCAAGGCCGATGATGTCACTCATCTACAAATACACCTCTGGGAGGGCTGTGTCCCAATAATCTCGGTAGCACGTTCTGTAACTGCGTAATGCTGTAGTGTAATAAAGTAGTTAGGTCGGTGTTCTAGTCCCACACTTACCGTGTGTGTGTGTGTGTGTGTGTGTGTTTGTGTGTGTGTGTGTCCCCGTTTGCCTGAGGACTGAGTAATACCTTTATACTGCTCACACTCCATACATTTCTTACACCCACCGTTAGCAAGGCCGATGATGTCATCCATCTACAAATACACCTCTGGGAGTGCTGTGTCCCAGTAATCTCGGTAGAGCGTTCTGTAACTGCATAATGCTGTAGTGTAATAAAGTAGTTAGGTCGGTGTTCTAGTCCCACACTTGGTGTGTGTGTGTGTGTGTGTGTGTGTGTGTGTGTGTGTGTGTGTGTGTGTGTGTGTGTCCATTTGCCTGAGGACTGGGAAATACCTTTACACTGCTCACACTCTATACATTTCCCACCGTTAGAAAGGCCGATGATGTCACCCATCTACAAATACACCTCTGGGAGTGCTGTGTCCCAGTAATCTCGGTAGAGTGTTCTGTAACTGCATAATGCTGTAGTGTAATAAAGTAGTTAGGTCGGTGTTCTAGTCCCACACTTGCCATGTGTGTGTGTGTGTGTGTGTGTGTGTGTGTGTGTGTGTGTGTGTGTGTGTGTGTGTGTGTGTGTGTGTGTGTGCGCGTGTGTCCCCGTTTGCCTGAGGACTGTGCAATGCTTTTATACTGCTCACACTCCATACATTTCTTATACCCACCGTTATCAAGGCCGATGATGTCACCCATCTACAAATACACCTCTGGGAGTGCTGTGTCCCAGTAATCTTGGTAGCGCGTTCTGTAACTGCGTAATGCTGTAGTGTAGTACAGTAGTTAGGTCGGTGTTCTAATCCCAGACATGCCAACTGTGTGTGTGTGTGTGTGTGTGTGTGTGTGTGTGTGTGTGTGTGTGTGTGTGTGTGTCTGCCTGCGTGAGACAAGTACAGTGCTTTGTAGTATTCACTGTAGCGCGTGCCCTAAACGCGTGTTGCTGCAGTGTGATACGGTAGGGGTTTGTATGCAGGACATGGCAAGTGTGTGTTTGTCTGTCAGAGCCTGTGTAGAGGTGGCTGTGATTGTCTTACCATTGAACATGTTTAGGAGTGGGTTTTGTAGTTTTCCTATATAGTATCCGTCTTATGACACACTGGCCACCTCACGAGGAGTACAGCTGTCAGTCAGCCACGGCACTGTGTTGGCAAGCCATACTTCATACATCTGGCAAAAGGGCTGGTGAACTAAGTATGCAGCCCTACTAGTACCCAGTGTATGTCCCGCACCTATGTGCCATGCACATAAAACCTTGCCTAGGATATCCCACTATGTTGCTAGTAACATGCACATTGAGGACAGATAGTAGGCATGGTGTGACCTCAGTGGCCTGCAGAAGACATGGCACCCTGTACAGTGGTACAGTAGGCACATATATGTGGAGATTGTGCCTTCACTATGTTCCACACTGAATGGCTGCAACATATGTGGTGCCATCATATGTGATTCACTAAGGCCAGACAATGCTGTACACATGTGCCCTGTATGGACCCATGCCACTGACACCACGGAATACCTACCCATTCTATCCATGCAGGTGCAGGGCTGACCTGCTCATTATAAGCAGGTTCCGCCACACCAGGCCAGTATTGGCATATCGTGGTATAACAGGCTGTGTACACTACATGTGTCTGCCAAACCAGGTACACCTGTACATGTCACTACAGTATTGTGGGACATGCACATCCCAGGCAATGTCCATGTGAAGGACTATCAAACACAGACATGGCACGCATTGCAAAGCTATGGCCCTACACATTGGTAACCAGGATGTCAGGCCAGATAATGCAGTACCCATTTGTGTGGGACATTGCAGACACTACACCCCTGCACTGCACACCATTGTCGGGTGACGTGATGGCAAGGATTACCCCTCACCCAGCCTTGTACAGCCATCTTGCACAGCCAAACACTACACACCCATGGAGCAATGCATACCTGCATGACAGTACTGGCACCATGTCTGCATGTGGGTTGTGATGCTCCCAACCACAGTCACTCCCAGTATAAACCTCATTGGCATACCAACAGTTGTCAAGCACTTTCACATGCCCTAGCCCATAGAACCTCCAGATATCCCCTGTGGTGCATGTGGTCCTGTGCATTACTGCGGTGTGGCAAACTAAGTAGTTACATTGTGTATTTGCCACCCTGGCAAAGCTGTCAATGTGTGTCCATTAGAGTGTGGTTGCGGTTACAATGGCATCCGTTCACGTGGACTAACATGTGTGCCACACCTAATGTATGTCTACTATATCTGTTGCAGATGGCACTCACTCACCTACACACATGTTCTTACAGCACTGCAACATGCTGCCTCTGTGGCACATGTAGTAACGTCATGCACATGTAATAGTAATGAGTAGTCAGGGGTTTGCCCCTGTACTATTCAGTGTGTGGCAGATGATGCTTATGGTTAAGTCTCCAAGCCCTTCCCTGGTGTACATTGCCTGTCCCACACACACACTCTCTGGTGGATGTGAAGGTGTACACCTGCACAGCAGCAGCATGTGTATTGTAACAGATGGAAATGGTCAGGTGATGGCCTCTGCATCTATTGCAGTCCTCCTCTAGCTGATCGCGTGTGGTACAGCTGTGATGGTGTACCCATAGCCATCTGCATGATAAACATAGTACACTATCTAGGGAAACATGTTATTATCTGGCCATGACAGTCGCTGTGAGTGGTACCTGGATGTGGTGTTCTGACACGGCATCGCAGATGATATCTGGATGCACCTCAATCATTTTCCACAGTGGGAAATAGCCTAATGACAGGAGGGTGATGTGCCACACAACTACAGCATGTGTTTAACATGTGTGTGGTAATGGCTATTCTGCATGTTATAATACAGACATGACAGTATTCTGTTCATGAGGGAACCCCATCTGTAGGGCCATCTGTGAACAAATGTGTGTGTGTGTGTGTGTGTGTGTGTGTGTGTGTGTGTGTGTGTGTGTGTCTGTGCAACCATTTGTTTCCTGTGTTACACACTGAACACACTTCTGTGCACAGCAGAAGCATGGTGTGGGGATTGCAGACAGTACATGATGATAGGGATGTGCTACTACCATCGCATCCCTGACTGGACATGTGTCACATGAGACAGTGGTATGACTGACACTGTGTGGAATTACCAGTGACAAGCCAATGATGGGCAACTGTTCATAGCTGCGGTCAAACGTCTACTACACATTGTACAGTTGCCATGTGGTATATATGCATGTGTTGTGCTCCCTCTGCAAATGTATACCATCTGTTGTGTTGGGTTGCTGGTGATATCTATGCATACTGTTGTAGGTAATCCTGTATGCTGTTATCTATCACTAAGCCATATGTGGGTTTAAAATGCAACACCATAGGCTGAATAGGTTGGTAGGTTCTGGCAGATCCTCCTGTCCCACTTCAGCTGACCATGGCACCGAGCACTAGCACATCTGGGGCCCAGCCATTAACATCAACCTCTGTTGGCTCTGCACCACCTTCTGGTGGTACCACCACTGAGGATGGAGCATGTCCCCCTTGGGAGCGGGACCAGACAGGTACATATCTGCTGTTGTGTGGTCCCGGACATGTTGTGTAGGTGGCTCCCTAAGGGGTTACGAAGCCAGATATGCCAGTTCAAGGGTGGAGTGTCACATTTACAGGGTGATGCTGCCCCTCCTGGACAGCCCCCAGCACTGCCTCCTTTGCAGCTGTGTAGGTGCAATGGCAGTTGCCCATGGCTGGAGACCTCCATCCCACTGTTCCCATGGGCTTTTCAATGCCAAAGACCCATTCCCATCCAGGGTGTATCCCCCACCACATCTGTCATATACCAACCCTGTATGCTGTCATTTCTGTGCTCCTACCTATCCTCCATGGCCATACCTACACTCCTTCCCCAACATCTGACCCTCACCTACAGACACATAAGGCCATTTGGCTCCTAGGACACCATCTGCCCTATACATAGCTGTCCATTACACACACGTGCCCACTGGACACATGAAACCCTTGTAATATGCATCATAACATACTACTGTTATCCTCACCACTGTCCCTCAGGCACACAGTCCTGGTATGCACATCACTCCTATGTGGTCCAGGTACACATGAGAAGGACGACCCCATTGTACACAAAAAACTATCGGTCCCTCTATGGTTTCCCCATTTACCTTTATCATGAT
This sequence comes from Protopterus annectens, assembly GCF_019279795.1. Taxonomy (NCBI): domain Eukaryota; kingdom Metazoa; phylum Chordata; order Ceratodontiformes; family Protopteridae; genus Protopterus; species Protopterus annectens. The sequence goes on along the minus strand of NC_056730.1, from coordinate 707,106,265 downwards.
AATGATGTTGCACACAGCACATTGCAGGAGTACTGTTCACACATAATGATTGGACAGGTACTGTTGTGTTAATGTACATTACATGCACAGAGTGATGTATATGGCCAATGTACAACTATTTGCGTGTATGACTAACACATATCTGTCTGAGGGAGTCTTGTGATCACATAGAGCAACACCACTACATAATACAGGCGTCGCTGGTGTTTCCCATTTCATTTGTTTGTAATGCTTTGTTGCCACATGGTATGTCCCTGATACAGCTCAATATATGTATGTACCTATATGCTGGACATAAACACTCACATGTACATCTACATGATGGGATACATTCCTATACTGTTGAATGACTGCGCTGTATGATATCCTCTGGTTACAGCCTCTTACACTCGAATAGCCTCTACATTGCTTAACTAATGCACAGGTAGCCAAACACGCTTACACCTGCTCGATCCTGCACTTGCTAATGCACCGACATTGGTGCTTGCATCTGTCACTCACACCCCTGGGTGTGAACGAGGACCACAATATTACCTTGTGATGCCTATTACATCATACTACATGACTCCAGTATCGGGACTGGCCACCCATTAGCCGACAGCATCGCGTTCGACTGTACGGAATCAGCGGCCTGTCCAGTGACACAATCATATTTGTGTGTACCTCATACAATGTGCTCCCACCTTGTGATGCCTATTACATCGGAATACATGAATACAGTATCGGAAACGGCTGCCTATTAAGCAATGGCATGGTGTTCAACTGTACGGAATCAGCCGCCTGTCCGGAGAATCATTCATATTCGTGTGTTCCTCTTAGGCATACCTTGTGATGCCTATCACATCGGACTACATGACTACAGTCTTAGCCGGCCTTAGGCATAGGCCAAATAAGCGGCCGCCTAGGGCACCGCTTTAGTGGGGGCACTTTACCAGTATTCATTTGGTGTAGGTAGACCAGGATGGGGGCACTGGGTGGTGTGGTGGGGGGTGCCATTGTGCCCTCTGCCTAGGGCACCAGTTGACCTAAGGCCACTTCTGACTACAGTATCGGGAATGGCTGCCCATTAGGCGATCGCATGGCATTCGACTGTACGGAATCAGTGGCCTGTCCGGTGAATCATTCATAATTGTGTGTTCCTCTTACAATCTGCTCCCACCTTGTAATACCTATCAGATCGGACTACATGACTCCAGTATCGGGAATGGCTGCCCATTAGGCAAAGGCATGGCGTTCGACTGTACGGAATCAGCGGCCTGCCCAGTGAATTAATCATATTTGTGTGTTCCGCATACACTCTGCTCACATCTGGATGATACATGGGAACCGAGACCCTGCATTACAAATGAGTAGTTGGGTTGTGGTAGCCACATCCATTGGACGGGTCATGCTACCGCATACCTATTATAGGTTTGCCACCTTTTCATTTGGCCAAGGTAGGACTTTAGGGTTACCACCTGTCCCACTTTGCGAGGGACAGTGCGAAAATAATCAAGACATAGTACATGTCCAGATTACAGGACATTATTATATTCTATGTTTCATTGATAATTGCATACAACAGTTACTTTATATATGACACTTCTATATGTTATGTGAAGTAGCATAAGCAATTCAAATGCAACTAGATTGAGCTTTTATTTGTGCAAATAAGTGTAATCCTGTACTATGCATGGCTGTAGGTATGTTTAGTCCTGGAATTTCTGACATTTCTACAGAACATGTCCCACTCTGGCCATTTGGAAAGATGGCAACCCTATAGGACCTATATGTAGAGACATCAGACTTTGCAGGGCAACACACCCACAGCCAGTAGAAAGGGGTGTACTTCACTGTTTCGCCTAAATAAAAGGTTATTCTTGTAGCATTATAGTTGCTTATACTGTTACCTATAACATTTAGGTATTTCAGAGGAACATAATTGTTTTATGCTACTACTACAGACAATATAGGTAGTCTTTGCCCTAAATCACAGGACATTTGCCTTAATTACAGTTATTATGCAGGACACAACTGCCCACAGGGGAGTGTCCCTCGCAAAGGTGGACAGGTGGTAACCCCAAAACTATTATTCTATCAACTTTCTAAGGCAGTTGGCCGAACATGCGCTTTCTCTCACTATCAGGCCTCTCATACGAATGGGGAAGAATAAACACTGAATCAGGGACACTGCATAACGACCTCAGGGACACATTTAGAAGGTTGGTGCTATTAACCTGACACATTGACGGACACAGAGCACATATGTATTCATAAACATTTTATGAGGTGCATGCAGTTTATGACTCTTACATGCTGTCATTATTCATTACATGTATTTCGCCACCTTTCCTCCTAATATCACTAGTTCTAGGATGGTTTAGTTGGGACTGTGTTAGGATTCTGATTCGTAATCACGGACGTCCCTAGTAATCGGGGACAGTTCAATGATAAGGTCCCTATGTATTCCCCCAGTGGTTTACAGACTGTCCAGTAGATGTGCTCTTACAGTTTGGGAGGTATGGGCATCTACTATACCCACATCGGACTATTACTTACACCCACAGGGCGATCCTAATACATGTCTGCCAGCTAACACCTGCACGCCTAGCCCCATAATCGCATACCCATAGTTCCCCCACCTGCCACTACTCTACAGCACTCATCCTTACTGTGGGTGCAGGTGGGATATGAACACATCCCTACACACTGCCCACTCTCCCCGTGTCGGGACACATGTTGTACATTGTGTCAACCCATGTGTTATCAGGCTTGCACAACCTACTGTTCCGTGTACAGCTACATCCTGGTTGTAATTGTGTTACTCCCATTGGCTGAAGGCACCAAATTTTTGGTGTCCCACAAGGGACGTCGCTGTCCATGTTTATAGTGTAGACCTTGTAGATCTCTCCCACTAGTAGTTTCCTGCTGGTGGTCTGGGAAGCAGTGCTGTATTTACCTTTATTGCGTGTCTGTATGTCTCACTGGCCTAGCTGGGGGGGTGGTAAGTAGACCTCCCACCAACATATGCCCGGTCTAAACATGTTACCCGTAACTGCTGTAACATAACCTAGGTATATACATGTGTATATTTACTGTAACATATATATATATATATATATATATATATATATATATATATATTTACATTAATATATACAGACATATCTGCATATGTATTCATACATGTATATTCATATCTTGGTGTTTTTTATATATACATACATATATATATATATATATATATATATATATATATATATATATATATGTACATCTGTGTGTCAATACATTCCCCGCTCATACGCACTTACACATGCGTAATGGTGTTTATAAGCTTCACCAGCATACTAGTGCCTTATTCATTATAACACCGACACACTCCAGTTATCTTATAATAGGTATGTAGCACGTTACACAGCAGACAGATGTCAATATATGTTCATGTATGGATTACCGATGGTAATTGGAATGTGATAGTGTGATTCGACCCATCCCTCTTCTGCACAGCCTATTATTCCATGTACTGTCGATGTTTGTATGGGCACATTCCTATTATTTATGTCAACATATGGAATGCATGTGTTACAGAATTTGTACTTCAACATATATTGTTGTCTGCATGTGAGTAGGCATGTATACCTATTACGACCTAGCTGACCTCCACAGGGCGGTCCATTAGAACTGACCCATCCAACCCTGGCATGCCCGGATCCATAATTGCATACCCATAGTTCCTCCACCCCACCCGTGTTAAATTTACACACGTAACATCCATTATCCACTTGTTATCGCAGACATAACACACATTTACACATTTCCCTCTCTAGAGCTTTTGGGGCCCTACACACATTCTGTCCCACCTCGTGTATTCACAAAGTCTCCCGCCATGTATATTTGCACATACGTGCCTTTCCTGGGGTTATGGAATACGGCCATTTGCTCTTTCCAATTTTTGGAGGTCCCAGCATGGGACTACATTCCATCTGTGTGTAAAGTAGACCTAGCATTTCAACAATGTTACTCCCACTGGTAAAACCCTGCCTGTGGTGTGAGTAGCAGTGCTCTGCTCACTCCTGGGCAGCTTTTTATGACATACGCTGAAAGCACTTTATAATATCAACATTGCTCTTGATTCCCTTCACATCCCTTGTGTATGCTTTACTGTTACAATGTCCATTCTTTATATATATATATATATATATATATATATATATATATATATATACATAAGAAAACACAGGCTAGTTACCATCTAAAGGATTCCAGCAGAGTAGGCACGAAGGATACTAAGTAAAAACCACGGAATCCACCACGAAGTAAGAAAAGTTCTTTATTCACCACAAGTAAAACGAACAAGCGCTTTCACATACACCGAGTATGCTTCATCAGGTTACATTATCCAAGTGAAAACCTTCATCTTATATACTCTACTCAATCATTTCATTAGTCAATCAAACAATATTCCTGTCTGCTAACAATTAAATGATTAAATAATTAGGCATTAATTTCCTCCTTTAAAGCAACAGCTATAGAAATTGTCTTTGCTTAGCCTATAGATATGGAATAGCGCTACTATAATAACATTCTACAATGTTACATACTAGATATTATTATTATAAAATTATATGCATATAAATATCAATGGATTTCATAATCTAAACCTCATATATTATATGATACTTTGGTATAAATAAAATAAAATAAATATAATCAATATAGACAATCACAGCTAGTTTTTGTCTCTTATCTACAATGTCTATTCGTATTCTTAGATAGCCTATACTATGTATCTAGGTGTGACCCAGATAAAAACTATTCTGCTAAAACAACATGAAGTAAAAATATGTAGATATAATTGTATAAAATAATATATGACCATATTGGTACTATATAAGTACTATGTTATAAGAGATGTACTACAAAAATACTATAAAATGTACTATAGAGTGCATTGAATGGCATGCTTAGTATATTTAATAATAATCAAAGGTCCCATTTAATTCATTTTTATATATGTGGAGCTGGTGCAATATATATATAGGTAAACTCTATATATTCTTAATAGATAGATAGATAAATAAATAAATAAATAAACTAATCTTATTATATATATATATATATATATATATATATATATATATATATATATATTTTTTTTTTTCTTATTGGTTATCTCCGTGCCTCTAATATCGGTTTAATACTGGTGTTCACATTTAATCCAGGTTCTATATGTGCTCGTAGTTTAAATATCCAATCTAGCTCTATTTTAGCTAGTATATTCATTTTATCTCCCCCTTTGGCTAACGGTTCGACCACTTGTAGCACTCTAAACTTAAAGCAATGGTCTTGATTGGTGCTAATATGTTTCGCTAAAGCATTTGTAAAATTCATCTTCCTGATGTCATATATATGGTTGTTAATACGGTCTCTAAGTCTTCTGGAAGTGAGACCCACATAGAAAGCTTGACATTTCTCACAATTAGCTAGGTATATTAAATTGGTGGTATTGCACGTAGCACTTATCAGAAACCTGTGTGTATATTTCAAAAATGGTGATGTAAATTCACTACCTGTATTGATATATTTGCACATATTGCACCTCCCACATGGCCAAGTGCCCTTCTTACAATCAACATTCCCAATCTTTACAGTTGCATTAGAATTCTTAATCATTCTATCCTTACACAACCATCTTTTCAGATTCTTCTTATTCTTATATCTGAAGTGAGGGGTAGACCCTACTAAGTCTTTAACACTATTTTCCATTAAAAGGATATAAATTCTCTTTAATAATTTTAGTAATACTGTGTATATCACTCGAGTAGCTCAATGTGAATGCTAACGTAGCCTCATTAGGATGTTGTTCAAAAATATGATGTATACCTTGGTGGTATTGTTGTTTAGTTCTTGCTTTACCACTGGTTTCATTATTAGATCTATTTAAGAGACTGTGAGGGCATCCCCTATCTACTAATAACTCATCCAATAATGCAAGTTGTTTATTTCTCTCATGTTCATCAGTACATAACCTAGTGATTCTAGTTCTCTGATTCTGTACTATATTGGGGAATATAAATCGTGGGTGCATACTACTGTGATTCAAAATTGCATTCTTCCAACAAGGTTTCCTATATAATTGCATGTTAAGTATGTTGTTAACATCTTTCAATATAGTTATATCAAGAAAATCAATCTTGTCATGCTAGAATTCTATGGTGAATCTCAGAAAGTCTGTCGTTGATTCTAAATACTCGACCAATTCATTTAATATTGACTGTTCACCCTTCCAAAATATTAAAATATCATCTACAAAACGTCTGTATAAAATTATATTCTCCATATAGTGGCTGTTAAATAGATGCTTAGATTCCCAATAGTGCATAACAATATTGGCATAAGAGTTTGCGCATGGGGTGCCCATTGCAACACCCCATGTTTGCATATATAAGTTGTCTTTATCCTTAAACATAAATACATTGTTCTCCAAAACTAGAGTTAATAATGTACATGTCAAATATTGCGTGTCACTATTCAATGATTTCTCCTCTAATAAAACATCTCTCACTGCCTCCACTCCATAATCACTAGGTATTACTGTGAACAAGTTTTTAACATCTAGGGATACCAAGATTAAATTCGAGCTATCGTCTAGCTGAGTCGCTACTCGTTGTATATCATCTAATAATGAGTAAGTGTTATTTAAGATAGTAGGTATCCTCCTGGCCACAGGACCTAATTTACATTCAACAAACTTAGAAATATATTCAGTCACCCATTTCTCCCCCGCTACAATGGGTCGCATAGGTGGGGGGAATTCCATTTTATGTATTTTTGGAAGACTTTTTATGTTGGGAACATTAGGTGCTTCAATTAAAAAATAGTCATACAGTTGTTTAGAAATCAATCTACACATAAGTAAATCATATAACATATCATGTACAGTATTAATAGTCTTAGATAGTCCATTAATATCAATCTTACAGTATTTGTCAGTATCACTTAGCATACTAAACATCAAATTGTCATAAAATAAGGTATCCAGAACCACAATGCCTCCGCCTTTGTCAGCTGGTCTTATAGTTAATGAATCATTCCTGGACAAATTCTGTAAGGCTAAAAATTCTTCAGAGTTCAGATTATAAAATACTTTTTCATGTCTTTTCCCCTTACTCATATCTGAGGTGTATTTATAAAAATCATTTTCACATTTCTTTAAGAAGCATTGTACACTAGGGAGCACTTCAGGTATGAATGCGCTCTTTTTCTTAAAGCGCATTTCACTATCTGGGTCATTGTCTATTGCTTCATCTTTATATAGTAATTTCAATGACAAAGTTCGCGTGAACATGCGTAGATCTATTAAAAGTTCAGTTAACTTACTGCTTTGTGATGGTATGAACGAGAGTCCTTTATTGAGCACACTGTATTCACTAGCCGTAAGACTTTGGCTAGATAGATTGAATACCAGTTCGTTCGTCAACGCTGTCTCCTCCATTCCTCCGTGGTCTCTCCCGAAAATTTGCGCTTCCTTCTGCCTCTGCTGCTGGATCTCATTCTGTTCTCCTGCTGATACCGGACTGGTAAAGGTAAAAAACCTTGTGTTGTCATGGCCGTAGATACCTTTGGTCTCGCTCCATTGGATGTAGAAGTTAATAGAGCCTCCTGATTCGGAGGCGGAGTATTGCAGAGATCTATTCCTATTGGTTGTATGCTCTGTTCATTACTGGGCATACGACTCTGAGAATTACTTCCCAGAGGTAGTGCTGTTGCAATTAAAGTGGAAATGTCTTGAGTAACAATATCAGTGTTAGCATTAGATATAGGTACACGTTTGGTTTTCTCTGCATAAGAGTCAGGTTGATTTACAGCATTCGCCCTCGGCCAGACAAAAATCTGGCCGGATACAAAGTCGCGATAGTCCCTCATAAGTTTCTTATGCTTTAGTTGTTGTAGTCTTTCACTAAATGCTAGCACTTGCAAAAACATGCTCTCTAGTTTTTTGAGATGTATTTCCCCTTTAAATCGTTGTAGCATTTCAGTGTGTATCTCGTCAGCTTTTTCAGTAAGTTCTTTTTCAATTGCGGTAAAGTATTCAATAAGTAGATGAATATATTGCTTGCTGAAGTTGATATTAAGTTCTTGCCACTTTTTCAACAACATCGGGTGTGTTTCCCCATAAGTAGGCATACATAGGATACGCATGCCTCTCGGGATGACATTAAAGTGTAGGCATGCCTCAAGATGCCGTCTCTGCCAAATGAGTCTGTTAAGTTTCTACAATACATTTTCCAGTTCTCTTAAATTCTCATAAAAATCTTTGTGTACCGGTACAGTACCTGCTTCATTGTTGGTAGGGAGATGTAATTCTAATCCCAATAACGGATTGGCTTGTTGTGAAATCACATCCTTCCATTTGGTATTATGTTCCATTGGAGTTGGATTATAATCAAGTTCAACAGGTACATTCTCCATCGTGTGAAGGTAACCAAGAGCCAAAACGATAAATAGTATAAGAAAACACAGGCTAGTTACCATCTAAAGGATTCCAGCAGAGTAGGCACGAAGGATACTAAGTAAAAACCACGGAATCCACCACGAAGTAAGAAAAGTTCTTTATTCACCACAAGTAAAACGAACAAGCGCTTTCACATACACCGAGTATGCTTCATCAGGTTACATTATCCAAGTGAAAACCTTCATCTTATATACTCTACTCAATCATTTCATTAGTCAATCAAACAATATTCCTGTCTGCTAACAATTAAATGATTAAATAATTAGGCATTAATTTCCTCCTTTAAAGCAACAGCTATAGAAATTGTCTTTGCTTAGCCTATAGATATGGAATAGCGCTACTATAATAACATTCTACAATGTTACATACTAGATATTATTATTATAAAATTATATGCATATAAATATCAATGGATTTCATAATCTAAACCTCATATATTATATGATACTTTGGTATAAATAAAATAAAATAAATATAATCAATATAGACAATCACAGCTAGTTTTTGTCTCTTATCTACAATGTCTATTCGTATTCTTAGATAACCTATACTATGTATCTAGGTGTGACCCAGATAAAAACTATTCTGCTAAAACAACATGAAGTAAAAATATGTAGATATAATTGTATAAAATAATATATGACCATATTGGTACTATATAAGTACTATGTTATAAGAGATGTACTACTATGTTCCCCCACCTGCCACTACTCTACAGCACTCATCCTTACTGTGGGTGCAGGTGGGATATGAACACATCCCTACACACTGCCCACTCTCCCCGTGTCGGGACACATGTTGTACATTGTGTCAACCCATGTGTTATCAGGCTTGCACAACCTACTGTTCCGTGTACAGCTACATCCTGGTTGTAATTGTGTTACTCCCATTGGCTGAAGGCACCAAATTTTTGGTGTCCCGCAAGGGACGTCGCTGTCCATGTTTATAGTGTAGACCTTGTAGATCTCTCCCACTAGTAGTTTCCTGCTGGTGGTCTGGGAAGCAGTGCTGTATTTACCTTTATTGCGTGTCTGTATGTCTCACTGGCCTAGCTGGGGGGGTGGTAAGTATACCTCCCACCAACATATGCCCGGTCTAAACATGTTACCCGTAACTGCTGTAACATAACCTAGGTATATACATGTGTATATTTACTGTAAAATATATATATATATATATATATATATATATATATATATATATATATATATATTTACATTAATATATACAGACATATCTGCATATGTATTCATACATGTATATTCATATCTTGCTGTTTTTTATATATACATATATATATATATATATATATATATATATATATGTACATCGGTGTGTCAATACATTCCCCGCTCATACGCACTTACACATGTGTAATGGTGTTTATAAGCTTCACCAGCATACTAGTGCCTTATTCATTATAACACCGACACACTCCAGTTATCTTATAATAGGTATGTAGCACGTTACACAGCAGACAGATGTCACTATATGTTCATGTACGGATTACCGATGGTAATTGGAATGTGATAGTGTGATTCAACCCATCCCTCTTCTGCACAGCCTATTATTCCATGTACTGTCGATGTTTGTATGGGCACATTCCTATTATTTATGTCAACATATGGAATGCATGTGTTACAGAATTTGTACTTCAACATATATTGTTGTCTGCATGTGAGTAGGCATATATACCTATTACGACCTAGTTGACCTCCACAGGGCAGTCCATTAGAACTGGCCCATCCAACCCTGGCATGCCTGGATCCATAATTGCATACCCATAGTTCCTCCACCCCACCCGTGTTAAATTTACACACGTAACATCCATTATCCACTTGTTATCGCAGACATGACACACATTTACACATTACCCTCTCTAGAGCTTTTGGGGCCCTACACACATTCTGTCCGACCTCGTGTATTCACAAAGTCTCCCACCATGTATATTTGCACATACGTGCCTTTCCTGGGGTTATGGAATACGGCCATTTGCTCTTTCCAATTTTTGGAGGTCCCAGCATGGGACTACATTCCATCTGTGTGTAAAGTAGACCTAGCATTTCAACAATGTTACTCCCACTGGTAAAACCCTGCCTGTGGTGTGAGTAGCAGTGCTCTGCTCACTCCTGGGCAGCTTTTTATGACATACGCTGAAAGCACTTTATAATATCAACATTGCTCTTGATTCCCTTCACATCCCTTGTGTATGCTTTACTGTTACAATGTCCATTCTTTATATATATATATATATATATATATATATATATATATATATATATATATATTTCTCATGTATGTAGATATATATCTGTACACACATATATGTGTGTGCGTGTGTGTGTGTGTGTGTGTGTGTGTATATATATTACATCTGTACATACAAACATACATTTCCTATGCTGGGAGCTGCTCACACCTGCACAGGCGCACTCGCCTATGCTTACAGTGCGTTACATATGTTTACTGTCCATTTTTTGTGCTTATTTGTGCCTTATACATTATGACAATACCACTTTGATTGAAAGGATCTGGTTAATAGTCGCAATGCAATATACACGTTCACCTTTACATGTTTAAATGTCGGCTTTACAGCAGAGCAACATTTATTCCACAAGGAAAATGATATGTGCTATTGTCGACCTTGAACCGTGAATGCCTTTTTGTTAGGCGGATGCTCTAACCACTACACTATTGGTGTTCTGCCTCATTTATATGTATACCCATGGTGCACAGTTACCCGAACACACACCTCATTACTTCACTTACACAGCAGGCATCCATTTACCTGTTGGGAAAAATGCACTACTACACATGCGCCATTCCCTATTCCCTACTGCTCTGGACTCGTGCCACATGTTGACTCACTCCAAGGATATTCAGACCTCCAAAGCCTATAGTCCTGGCACATACGTGTGTTCGATTGTCAGGGTGTTCATATGGTCGTCCGGGTTTAGGCTTGTCCGAATGGGAACCGTGACTGCCCTGTACCTAGTTGAAAGTCAGACTTAGCAAGTGGAGATCATTTGTTCCACTTTTAGCGTCCTACCTGTGGTTGGGGATGCAGAGGTGGGCTCACCTATTGCCATCCTGATATATAACAGCACTAACAATTACGGGGATTTCCTATATTGTGACCATGTTCATTCTTCATATTTATATATATATATATATATATATATATATATATATGTGTGTGTGTGTGTGTGTGTGTATATATATATATATATATATATATATATATATATATATATATATCGGTCTCTACATACACATGAATATATACCTACATATGCATATACAACTACATGCTCATTTACATTTCCCATACCGTTGAATCACCGCCACCTACCATCGTGCATAAACGCTTGCATACCCGCTTACATCTCGGGTTGCCACCTTTTCATATGGCCAAAGCGGGGCATTTTCGGGACACACATCAGATTTTACAGGCCAACACATACCCACGGTCAGTACAAAGGTTAGAACTTTACTTATTTGCCAAAATGAACACTTATTCTTGTAGCAGTTTGTTTGCTTAATCTGTTTCTTGTAACTTTGAGTATTTTACATAAATAACTGTTTTATGCAACTGTTACATGAAATATGGGACATATTTTCTACAATCACAGGACATTTACCATTGTATTATATTTGGTCTGGACACAACTGCCCAAAAAGAGACTGTCCCTTACAAGGTGGGGCAGGTGGTAACCCTACTTACATCTGCTTTACAGCGCCTTAAGCATCCTATATCCGACTGCCACTATGCGAATGTGTAAGGTATATATTCCCGATAATGCACGTGGGGAGGCATGCATCACGGTCAGGTGTTTAATCCCTCACAAGGTGGAGCAGGTGGTAACCCTACTTACGTCTGCTTTAAAGCACCTTAGGCACCCTATATCCGACTGCCACTATGCGAATGTGTAAGGTATATATTCCCAATAATGCATGTGGGGAGACTGCATCATGGTCAGGTGTTTAATCCCTGGTCGTAGGTTCTTCAGGACCGGCTGGAGGCAGAGCATTCTTGTGGACAACTACTGCTCATACAACTACTGCTCATACAACTTGTGTCCAGATGTATACAGGATTGGACATTGTGTTGTGACACCAAGTCTAATGTTTAGAACAGATACATATCCCATGAGGGATATCCAAAAATTGTGGGGATCAATGACCATCTTTGCTTTACTGCTGTAAGGTAGGGTTATACATACAAGGGATACATAGTTTGCAATCCTGAGACTGCCTAGGGAGAGACTGCCTACTAGATATGGCCGCGCCTATTTAGCAGCCCGAGTATGGTTGGTTTTGGTGGACGTTCAGGAAGGGGGGGCACTGTGAAGGGGATGATGGGTATTCAATTATGTATCCAGGTGTGTTGGGGTTGGATGGCTCAGTTCAGCCCAGACCATTATGTGGGTATGTGCCGGTAACGTTTCTATACATGTGTATTGCACATTTTAATGTTCACATGTTTGTGGGATTGTATTGCGGATGTTTATATTTGTTCTTTGGTTATCTTCCTGATTTACCCACCACTCCCTTGTAGACCTCCAGTTCACCTATTGTGCATCCAACCCAGTCTCCCCTTGGTGAATTATTACATTACCTGTCACCCCCCAACCCCATATTCCACAAACAACATTCATCCCTTCTCTAGTTGATGGCCCATGGCACAGTCAACGGAACACATTGCATACACTACATATCTCTGGGACCAATATGGTTGTGAGGTCTACACTAACATTTCAGATCATCCACATGCTGTACTTCACACACATAGGTACTCGCAAATACTTATCTTTCATGACATGGTAGGTAGACCAGGGTAATACCCATTCACTTATGGGCCGTCCTGACAAGGACGACTTGGACCGCGAATGGGCAGATATTGGGCGAATGCTCTGACCATTGGTAGGGTTGCCACCTTTTCATATGACCTGGATGGGACATTTTTGTGGCACACATCTGAGTTTACAGGCCAACACATAGCCACGGTCATTACAAAGGATAGTACTTTAGTTTCATGCCTACATATAAGCTTTTATTGTTGTAGCAGTGTAGTTGCTTATTCTGTTTCGTTTACTTGCTTATTCTGTTTCTTGTAACATATAGGTATTTTATGTATGGACATACATATTGTATGGGACTATTACATAACATATGGGACATAATTATGTCCTACTATCGCAGGACATTTCACATTTATTATGATTTTGGTATGGACACACCTGCCTAGAGGGGGACTGTCCCTCACAATGTAGGAAAGGTGGTAACCCAAACCATTGGGCTAGGCTTGGCAATTGGTGGCGTGTGCGCTAACACGATGTGTTTTGCTTCCACTTGGTATAACTAGCGACACTACAATGGAATACTGGCATGGGGTTTTAAATATCTTTGTTCGAGGGACGGGGACTCAATATTCATCTACATGCCTTTGTGTTTACTTCTTATTGTGGTGTTCGCAATAATGTCTTGTATGCTTTGCATACATTTCAGTATCCATGGACACTGACAGGAGTGATTACTATTAGAGGCAGGCTGTACTAGTCAGCATTTTAGGTTGCGCATCTGCAGCCGACATGTTCACGCCTCCGTGCAGCGCTTGGACACGCCCCCTGCACTCGTACACATTTCCTATGCACGTAGCCGTTATGGCAGCGTGCCTTCATTAATATGCATGTGGTGCTGCTGCACCATCTCTATGCCACACGGTCAGTGCAAGGCTAACGCCATCCTTGCGCCGAGCTTCATGAATCCCAGGGACTTTCTTTTGCACTCCAGATATACATTCCCAAGTTCATACAACTGTATGATATAGCAACTAATCCATCTATAACTGTTAAGGATGCAATAACAGTACTTTATACAATTATGCTTACTTACCATGTGCTCCTTGCATCCTAGCCAATCGCTTCACATGGGACCTCACATTTGAGGCCCTCTCTTCTGCAGTGGTGGAAAAAGGGAAAAAGAAAAAAGCATTATGAATACCAGTTTTTACCATATTCAGCTTGAATATTTACAAGTACTAAATGTAAATTATACATAAACATCTCTAAAGTATTCCCTGCCTGACACTCCCTGATCCACTGATCAAGGGTATCCCTTTTCCTCCAGTAGAGGTCATCATAATGGTGATAACATTGTTCCCCAGTGTGTGGGATACTGGTCACACTGGTAAGAGCCCTTGCCAAACTATCCCAGGCTTCGGATGTATATTACAAGCCTGTATAGTTTTCTTGCATCACGCAGGGCCCATGATCCTTAACCAGGAGCCCAATAAAGACCTTGGACTCCTGGACACCCCAGCACTGTGCTCTGAATCTCACACCCTCCCCAATGCCAGACATATTAGCACAAGTTCACGCTCACTGTCTAAAATGCAGTTTCCGCCAATTCACCTTTAAATATCATGTTTTCCTGACAATTGTGTTTACTGAGAGTGTGCACTGTCTACATTTTGATACATTCGAAAATGCTGCATGCCACTTACCATCTTGCAAACACAGTAAAACAAGTGCACTGATTTGCATGATGCTAAGTGGTGTGCACCTTTTTAGAATGTATCAGAAAATAACTTTCAACTAATGCAATTCCACGGTTATTTCATTAGAGTACTACTTTATTTGTATAAGCTGCAATGTCACAATAGTATAAATAAAGTTTGCATACCCTGGAATAGAACCCAGGACCATCTGCACACCAGTCCCAACAATTAACACATGTTACCACAGAATTTGTTATGTGCAGTCATGTATTTTAGTATTCATTGTTAAGCTGATGGGATGAGCATACCGTAGCCCCATTTACCAGGTTTGTACGATAACCAGCAGTGCTGAGCAATAGCAATTGAAAGCATTGGGTTTCTATTTTTGGATGTCTGGGTCATGTCTGATACATGGGTAGTTGTTGCGCAAACAAGGTAAGCATAGCCAAACAACGTGGTGCAAATGCAAAAGTAAAAAAAAAAATTAGGATGAATGTCAAACTACACAGATAGAACTAGTTCTGTCAGTTTTACCAGGGTTTTGTCTTGTATTTTTTGCAGTGTTTCCACATAACTTTTGTGGTTTGTAATAATCATTTGGGATGGAAGTCACTACATAATGACAAACATTTTCATTTTGGAACTATTCAGAAGATGCATGCTAATGCATAACCATTTATTCTGTCAACTTTCTAAGTTTATAAGGGCAATACTTCACTATGTCCCTATTTCTCAGCCTTTGCCCCACTTTATTTAATGGTTTTGTACAGATTTCTTGCTCTAAGAATTTGAGAGGTATGAGAACAGACAACTGGTGTTCCCCTGTACACAAATTAATTATCCATGTTGTTCTACAAGGTTTTGTGGCCAACACTTCTGGGACGTGCCACGAAATCTCACTTAGGTGCACTGCTCACCATTAATATGCAGTGCGCATTGCTGAAAGCACATTGTGGCCATGTACACTGATACACACTGAAGAAGGTAGTGAAAAAACATATAAAGTAAAAATGTTAACAGAAAAAGAGAATAAATGGGTTGGGAAAGGAGACTTGTTTAAATGAGCTAGATACAGTATTAGGACAAGTAAATATAGATTTGACTGCAGGCCAAAATGGAATAGGGTATGAAATGTATACAAATGTAAGGGATTGGCAAAAAATATTTTTCAAAGATTTTGAGTGAATGGTTAAATGAAAGTTTTATGTATAAAGAATGTATTGGAAGACTTAAATTCATATGGAAGAAGGAAGACAGAAAGAGAGTTAAAAAACAGGAGACTAATAGTATTGAATAATAATGATTATAAGATCTTTATGAAAGTAATACAAAAGGGATTTGAAACTAAAATGGAAAATATTATGGAAGATAGCATATATATTATAAAGGGGAATGGTTGTCAAGAATTATTAATAATAGAGAAGTTATGGGTGCTATGAACAGAAAAGAAGAAGTGAAAATCATGATAGGAGACCTTAATAGGGCATTTGACACAACTGGACATGAAATCTTATGGGTAATAATAAAAGAATATAAGTGAGAAGTTAGGAAAGTATGTATGTCAGCATGTAGTAATAATCAAGTAAAAATACTTGTAAATAGCTAGCTAAGCCAAGAGGTACAGATGAAGAGTGGTGTAAGAAAGGGATGTCCATTGAGTTGTATACTCTTTGCATTACTTATGGATGTGATAGTATGTGAAATAAATTACAAAATGAAGGAGGTGGAGTGTATAACACCTGAAGGGTTAAGAAATCCAGCTATGTTAACATATGCAGATGACATTATAATAACTGCAAAAAAAAACAAAATTTGGATAAAAGAAGTAATTTGCACATGGGTGTTTAGAGAGGGGATTCTGATTCTGTATCATAGCTCAAAAAATCGCCTCCTTAGTTACACCAATTTCCTTACCTAGTATCTCTGACAGAGTAGTCTGCAGGAAATCTTTAAAGTCTGCCAACTCATTACATTCCCAGAAAATATGTTCCCAATTTACTTCTTTCTTCCCCATCACACCTCCAACATTTGCTTTCTACCTGAGGAAAAGTTCTTTTGAGTCTACTTGGGGGTATAAAAATACCTATGTAAATACTTCCAGGCAAAATCTTAAATCTTCTAGATTTTGTTGCATATTTTGTAGATAAACATATATCCTCCATTGTTTCTTTGCAAATTGCTTATCCAATCTCTCTTCCCAACCCTTTCTAACATCCTCTGATTGATTCTTATAGTTATCAAGCAGTATTTTATATGCTCTACTAATTATTCCTTTCATAATGGTAACATGTGTTCTATATTTTATTAAATACTTTACCAATGCTGGTCTTTTCGTTAGGACCCCCTATTTCTTTCATTTTGCCTGTACTCTGATATCAATCCTTGATAGAGAAGGTAGTGTCTAACCTGCAGTCCAAATAAGTTTTTGGTGTCTTCCCATTCTATTACCTTTCCCTCTCTGGTTATTTGCTCCCAATACCTTGGTTCCCTTGCCAGTTTTCTCCAATAAATTCCAACCCCCTCTTACCTATTGTCTGTAACCCTAATTGCAGTCATCCCTATCACCAGAATTTCCTTTCTGCATTCCCATGTTGGCTTAGTTCTTGGAATACCTTCTGCTCCTTTATGAATATGAAACTCTTTATTATTATTGTTATTCTCCTTACATGTCTGCATCCAAAATCCCAGTCTCTCTTTGTTTCTTGAGTTTCCCCCATTTCATCATCATCTCTTTCCACTTTGAATTATAGTTTTCTGCTTGTGCTATGTACAGGAGCTTTAACTGTGTTGCTTTAAAATACCTCTTCATATCAGGAATCCCAGTCTGCCTTGTTCTATTGGAAGAATAAGCTTATCCCACTTGACTCTTGACATCTCTCCCCCAGGGAAAATCCTTCACCTCTATTAATTGCTATCCACAACTTCTCTTCTGATTGATAAAAATATGCCTGACCTGTGTATTAGACTAAAGGATCTATAAACATATTAAATGCTTGTATCTTACTATCGATATCCATATAACAGAGCTTATATTTTCTCAGTTTTTGTATTATCTTTTGTTTAGTCTCTTCCCACATATCCTTAGCTGCCACATCATCATCATTTTTAATCTGTACTACTAAATATTTCATTTTATTATGTCCCCATAAATTTGGATATTGCTGAACCAGTTTGTGTGTTTGTATATAATTTACTGCTATTGGCTTTGTTTTAGCTTCATTAATTTCTGTATCCTGAAAAGATTTGAAACTGTCTAAAAATGTTCCACAATAATGTAATGTCCCTTTCTGGTTTTGCCAGTTATAAAATAATATAACCTGCAAACAGAGCCAGCTTTTCTTGATTACCATACCAATTATATCCTTGAATTTCTGAGTTCCTTATTTTCTTTGCCAATGGCTCTAAATAAAATGCAAATAACAAAGAGGAAAGTAGACACCCCTGCCTGGTTCATCTGCTTAAGCAGAAATTATCAGAGGACACACCACTCACTTTAATTTTCACCTCCAATCCCTCATACTATATATCCTCCTAATCAACCTTATAATGTTATAAGGGAATGCAAATGCTTCCATTGTTTTGCTCATAAAATTCCATCTTACTCTGTCAAATGCTTTCTTTGCATAAAGACTCAGCAGTAACAGTGGTATTTTCTTATATTCTGCTTCCCTCTGGATCACCAATATTCTGTTAATTTTGTCAAATATTTGCCTCCCACCACAAAACTACAATGAGCCACATCTATCAGTTTTGGCAACACTGTTGTCATTCTTTTAGCCATAATAGACATAAACACTTTATAATCATGGTTTAATACTGAAATAGGCCTGTATGAAGGTAGATCTGATGGATCTTTACCCATTTTTGATATTACAGCTACCACCACTTTCTTCCATGATATTGGTAATCCTCCTCTTAAAATACTGTTAAGCAAAACCCTCTAGATCTTTATCAGTTTTTCTCTCCTAGCTTCCAAACTTCCACGGGAATGCCATCTATTCCTGGGAACTTTGCTGTAGATTGGTTATGCATCACAATTTTATCTCATCTCCTGCTATCATATTAATTATTAGGCCTCCTCTTCCTCTAATCTTGGCATATTTAATTCTTCCATCAACATTTCCATTTGTACATTTTCTTAATTTCCATAGATAAATTCAGTACAACAATAGCATATTTAGCAAATGTATATATGTTGCCAACAGTATTTGAAAATGAATTATTGCAGACATATTATTTTCATTTGTATGAGTTTCTAGATTAAACCCAGTAAAAAGAGGATTTATGTATGTAAATGAAGAAGGAGGTTTAGGGCTAATTAACCTAGTGGATACACTGTTTCATTAAATTTGTACAAAGTGTTAAAGTGGATAAATGAAAAAGATAAGAGATTTGTAGTAAAAACTATATAAATATAAGAATGATAAATTTTGGGGTATGGTAAAAAAAAAATAAAACAGAAAAAGAGTACATAAATGAAGAAATAAAATGTTACCAAGATTAAATGTTTTTGTGGAAAAAAAATTGATGGAATAGAAAAAGATAGATAAGTATGGTATAACAATGTAATGATAAAACATTGCTATGTCAAACTGTGTGAAAATGTAACAGATTAAAAAATGTAAAGCTATAAAAATAAGAAGCAAATGATGTAATCGGAAAGTAGAGTGTCAAGATTTTTTGTGCAGATTGGTAATAGATAAATTGCCAGTAAAATGAAATATGCCATATAAAAAGAAAAGTGATAGAATATGTTTACATTGTTAAGAAGAAGAAACTACAGAACATGTGTTTTAGAAGTGTAAAATAGTAAAAAAAATTATTGGAAAAGCTATGTAAAGAAGATTTTTTGAAGATATAAAAGAAGTGAATAAAATAAACATGGATATAATTAAATATCGATATTATAACAATGGAAGTAAAGAATATGTTAAAAAATAGACAATTATTTTATGTTACATGGGTTATACGGAATGAAAGAATAAATGAAATTATGTTTAATGGTAAATGGATTTTAACAACAATATTAAGCAAAATCAGAGGATCAGATGGTTATGGAAAAAAGAGTAGCGGTCTAATAAGGAAGAAAATTAAGCATGATTGTATAGGAAATTATGAATATGTTTGCACATATGCAAATATTTGTAAATATGTAAATATTTTGTATATAAGAGTTATTGTTGTGTATAAATAAAGGACCCCTACTCTTTTTGATGGGTGTCATAGGATCTTTTGCATTCACCTGAGCTAAAACTAACTCTAACAGATGGAACCTCAGTTTAACAGTTTAATATCTCATCCTAAGGCTGATACACTCAGGAGTATAGCACCCCTTCTTGGACTGTACTGCAATGTCAGCAATCCAGCCACCTGGTGCAAGAGTAAAACCTACAGCGGTACTTGCATATTATCGCAACAAGATTGCAAGTCTCTCTGTTTTTTATCACCTTGAGGAGTACGTATTTATTCATGTAGTAGGAGCAGTAATACTTTTTTTTATTTTTACAAAAACACATTAGGTAATATTTACCTGATACCCCAGTACTGAAAGTCACTCAGGACTAAAACACGGGTTCTTAACTTGGCAGCATTTTTAAATCCTAATTGTGAGAAAATGGCAGTGTGACTGAAATGTTGCAATTGGGCTCTTTGTAGACTTCTTTTTCCGACAGTATTAAGCTAATCTTGCCAAAGACCTGGCAACGTAACTCAGCCTGTTACATCCAGAATTAGAGGCAGGTGAAGGATAGTTTGAGAAAAGGGCATTTGAAGTCACCCAGGACTGAAACACGGGTTCTTACTTGGCAGCCTGTTTCAATCCTAATTGCGAGCAAATGTGTTGTCTGCATCCACTTTTTGGTAAAGCACAAAGAAACACAGTTGTAATCATTTCATAAAGACATATTTTGCACAGTTTTTACATTTAGTAAGGTTGTTCTGTCATAGGGATTTGGAGTAATTACTCCAATGTGCATTGTTTTGCTGTGTAATGTTTGTCACAGTCGGGTCCATGGTCTTTAAAATGAAATCCATCACAGCTGGAAGAGGTGCTTGGGGCTTACTACTGCTTCTGCATGATCACCCACTGTCACATATAGGTGCTTTGAAGGTTTCCTAACCCCTGCCAAATCACACAGATTCGTTGGGCCATCACTTCAATAATTCTGAGACATTCAGAATCTGGTTGCGATAATACCTAAGTACCCCCACAGCCTTCTGCACCAAAGGCGAGTGTACTACTTATTGCACCACTGAACATTCATATATACATACACTTACACGTACTGCCCGCAGTGGAGAAACCTATACAAAACTTTAAAGGATTTATTTTTGGTGTATGCTAGCAGATTTATTTTATGTTGTGTGTGCACATGATATTATGGAATTTTCTAGTGTTTGTAGCTAAACCTGTATATGATTTCATATTTGAAATGATAGCTTTGCAATAAGCTTTTCTCTTTGGGTTTCCAGTAACCTACTGCACATACCACATCAGTATCTGTAAACTGTTAGTCCAGTCATCAAACTATGCCTCTTAAGCTACTCTGATTTTAGCTCAGAATTTTGCTTTGTCCCTCCTAAAATGTCTGCTTTATAACAGAACAGTGATAATTTCAGTAAGCAGATTGACATCTCCACTGCCCCTATTTTGAAGGAATATACTGATTTTTCTGTCCTGATTTACTCCTGTACATGATATACCTATTTTCTGAGGTATGCCCCTATTTTAACATTTGATTTATCCCTTTACACACTTTTCTGAATCTCACGTATTGAATTTTATTTTTGAAGTGGTCTAGTACATTTAAAACGACACATTACTGACATACTAGTGGCACCAATAATTTAAAGCAAGAGGCACATATCTTACACCTTCCTTTTTCAAAAACAAAACCAAATTACTTATTCTGGTACAATTTTCCAATACAGTTCATAATAGTCAACAATTTTGCACTATTTCTTTGATAGTGTGCTTATATTTTATCAGCATTTTTTGACCCTGTGTTTTTAAACATTCATTTCTGAGTAGTATCCCACATTCCTACTGCAAACAGGAAGAGTTGTGTGCTATTTGGTATTCAGATTTTATGCTAATTAGGTATCTAGAATTTTGGCTGAAGTACCTCTTTTTTTATCTTTGTATTTGATTTTAAATAAGAATGACAAAACATAATAACATAAAATATTTACAACAATAAAACAATAATAACAAAAGTATATACAAGGTCCATAACAGAAATAATGTCATATACATTTCTAATTTTTTTCTAAAAGATCTTTAAGTTTTAACCATGACAGTAATTTATGCATAACATTTGTTGTTCTAGCCTTTTCAGTTAGTATTTCACTGTTACAAACTGTCTTAGATAAAGAAATAAATTCAGATAATGGAGGATTTTCTTACATTTCCAATTTAAAGTAATATTTTTTCTTGCAATAGCAAGTAAAGACCAGAGAAGGTGAACCTGAGTTTTTATAATGGTTTTTGGTATTGGTGCATTAAACAATAATAATGAACTGGTTATTTCACAATTATCACGACCGCAATGTTTTAATAAAAAATTTAAAGTCAATCCAAAATGGGATTAACATTTTACAATCTAAAATCTTATGTTTCCAATCTGCAATTAAAGATTCTTCACATCTCCAACACTTAATATTATCTTTTGTATACATTAAAGTCAATTTATGTGGGGTTAATTTATGTTTGGGATGGGAATAGAGAAGGGTATAGAGTAACCTCTGGATATGATTCTTTGTACCCACTTGTCTCTTGTTATTTCTAGCCAGGCTTCTGGGTACAAAGATAAGCATTCCCTGACTGCCTCCAGAGCTGGACAGACAGGCCTCCTCTCAGGAGCGGTGAAAGGGCCTGCCACAGAAAGAATCCCTGTCACCCTGATTTTGTGGACTCCCTCTGCCACATGGGCAGTGTCTTCCATTAGTATTTCCCTCTCTGCCCCTGGGGGAAAAGTCACCATGTGTGTCTTAAAAAAACTCTCTGGGATTTCTGGAACATCTTTCTCCCCTTCTGGCCTTTAGGATAAGGTCTTGAAGGTACGGACAAATGGACTCCTATGGCAGAGAGAGTTTTTCCTTCTTGTTCACACCTGGTTAGTGTCTCTTTAACTTTTGGCTCAAACAAGGATGAGCCATCGAATGGGGCATTAACAAAAGAAGACTTGAAGGGTTCAGCAAAGTCATATAAGCGCATCCAGGAATGTCTCCTTCGGGAAATTCCTGAACCCGCTGCTCTACTTGCTCCATCTGTTGCATACGAAATGTGTCTCATTGAGGAGTTGACCACAGAATTTAAGGTGGAGAGCTGGGATGATACCTTAGCAGAGACCCCCGCAGCTACTGTACCTTGAAGAGTATCCCCTAACTCCTTCAGGAGATCCCTTTGTAGCCTTGTAAAATGTGTCAGGTAGTTTAGAGATCTGAGTGTAAATGTCATTGAGGAAAACATGTGCTTCCCGTATCTACCCATCGTATGAGAGTCTTTGTTCGCTGGATGGACAGATGAAGATGTTTCAGAAAGCTCCTTCTTGGTGGCTGCTGCCACCACCATAGCATCTACAGGGACACCTTTAGTCAAAAAATCCTTATCTGAAGGGGCTGTAATAAACTTATTTAGCCTCCTAGGAACAGGCTCCACTGCATCTGGAGACTCCCACGCCTTTTGACTAACTAGTTCCATAAGCTCGTCAAAAGGCAGAGACACCCAAGTGGCTGAAGGGGGATCTATATCATATGAGCGAATTACACAAAGTGTGAACGCTCATAATATCGAACATACTGGACCTCGAACTTCCTATTGTGGGGAGCTGTGCCCACCACACCCCCAGCTAAATATATATTCCAACTCCGAGATTGCACTACAGTGAGGAAAGGGCAAATATCCCATTCTTCACTGTACCATGATCTCAGAAAAAGCACTTTGAGGTCCGGTACATTTGATATTATGAGCGTTCACAATTTTGCGATTCGCTCATATGATATAGACCCGCTGAAGGGTGAGACCCAAAGGCCTTCAGGTAAACAGACTCCTCATCAGAAGGGTTGATGGACTTCCAGCCTCCTCTCTGTTTAAGGATTTCTAGGATGTCTGTGAAGGAGACATCCTCAAAGGGAAACTGTGAGGACCCTTCTGACTCATCGAGGTCTGTGTCTGAGGTGACTGACTCTTCTGGAGAGTCCAAGTGCTTCCTCTTGCAGAGTTTCTTTATGAGGGACCTCTTCAGAAGTGTATTCTGCAGAGGTGTCGGAAGAGAGGGGTTCACCTGATGGGGTACCCTGAGGCCTAGGGTCTCCGCTGGTCTGTGGATGGTGTGGTGCAGAGACAGACACCAGCGCTTTAGGGGGAGGAATGTCAGATCCTCTGAGTGGAGCTGCTTGGGGAGACAGCACTCTCATCAGCTCAAAAGCTCCCTCCTCTGATCTGATGACCCCTCCAGCTCTGAAGAGACAGAAGAAATCACCAGTACCAAGGGGGTTGGCTCCAAAGCTGATGTAGGAGCTGAGCTCACCTTCGCTGAAGCCCCGAGAAGTAAGTTTGGATCCAACAACTGTCCGATCTGACTGCCCTTCCCAGACCTTACTGGAGAACATCGGCTCCTAGACTCCTCGGATGGAACTGGGGATGTTGGAGCAGTAGTCGGTGCCAAAGAAACCAGGATGGCTCTCAACACAGATTGTTCCACAACAGTCGGCCCCAAGTATTCTGGCTCAGAGGAGGAATCAGTGTCGATGGGGTAGTCTTGGACGGCTCCAAATCCCTGTGGGTTAGAGCCGAAAAAAGTTTGGCCAGCGCTGCTGTCTTCAGAAGCCTATGCACCACCCTATCCACATCATCGTCCAAAAGACTCCTGGAGGACCTAGAGGAGAGGGTGGGAGATCTGACTGACTGTAATATTGGTGATCTCAGAACAGGACTAACCGTTTCCAATTCTGGAGACTGGGTCCTGATTTCAATTTCCATAGGCACCGAAACCGGTGGTGCCGACGAAACAGTCTTTGTTGGTTCTAAAGTGGTCAGAGCCTGAGATACAATTTTACTCACTTTCTTGGCAGGTACCAATTGTCCTGAAGAGGGAGAAGGTCTTTTTGACTTGTCCAATTTAGCTGAAGGAGATTTTTGGGAAACTAATGTGCCCGGGCCTTCTTCCAAAGCTTCCTGGAAGGGGACTTTAACAGACCTCTAACAATCAACTTATTCCTATGCTCTAATAACACTCTGGAGCTAAAGGAGTGACATATTGAGCATGATTCTTGCAGATGAACTGCTCCCAATCAGTAAACACAAGTAGTATGAGAGTCCATAATGGACATCTTTTGAGTGCACTTAGTGCACTTTTTAAAACCCGAAGGTTTAGTCTCCTTGTGCTCTTTTGACATGTTAACACACAGTTAAGACAGGCACACACACAGAAGAGGAGAAAACAACAGCTACAACAATTTTAAGATGCAATAAAAGGTAATAAAATGGTAATAAAGTGGTTCACTTAGCCAGAGCCAAGATGGAAGCCTGCGATCTGTTTAGTGGCAAACGAGATCTGGGGAGTTGCACTAGATGGGATAGGGATACAGCCATGAGCCAGTGGACGACCTTGAGCTTTAGAAATGTGGCCGAGTCAGAACCGAGCATCTGTTCCAAACCCAACCAGTAAGAAGGAAGGCGAAACAGGACAATGTAACAAGTTTAGTATGACCAAGGCTAAAACAATGAGGGCAAAAATGTTGTCACTATGTAAATCACAGTAGTTGAGAAGTTAGTTTGTCCTTGTTTGTTTCTTTGTCCTTCATTCCTGGAGTAACTGATTGAGAGCTATACTTAGTTCCAGCTAAAATGAATGAATGAATGTATGTAACTGGTTAAGAACTATATACTATGAGCTAAAATTAATGAATTAAATGAATGAATTTCTGATGACATACTCGGATGATCTTTTAAAATAAGGCTTGCTTCAACAGATGTTAGGAGACTTCTAGTGAATGAACGTTAGTAAGGATGAAGCCAGAAGCATGCTTTGTATGTGTGTTACTTAATTATACTCATAACTCATCAGAAACCAAGACTGATTGCATGACTGGTGGATTAAAACTTGTCGACCGGTGTAATTCGCACAATAAGCGCGTGCCATCAGAAAAAATGTTGATGTTTAAGTATATCGTATAAACCCCTCAGTTAGATACTACATACATTATAACTTTACACTATATCTCAGGTAATAGCGGACTGAAAATAGAGTATAACAGTTCATAAATGAAGCTTATAAATAACTGACGCTTTTGTAATGCATTGGGAGGGACACCCCTTTTAGGACTTTTTTCTTGAAGTACAGCACTCGTATAATTCAATCAAATGTCTTTCCGTTTTATCTCCTGCCACTGGTTTTGCTGCCAGCAAGAAGTGTAAAACCTCCTAGGATTCCATTTCCTTTAGGCAGGAGCGTCATGTTAAGATTTGGTCCAATTCTCATTCCTGTCACTAGGAGCCCTTCTGGTAAACAGTCTAGGGCGCACGTCCCCTCGCTGCCAGCAGGGGTCACTGCCTCTTAGGTACGGAATCTGGGAACGGAGAGGGATCGAGTTAGCGCGAAGGTGGGGAGAGTTTATCAGTGGGAGGATATGGCGGCCGAGTATAGCAAGAAGAGGTTATTGTGAATGAAGAAGGAAAATAGACTCAAAACAAGCATTCCAAGTGTATGAAGTGGTTATCCTTATGTTCTGTCTTTTCTATAGGAGGATATAGCTGAGGAAAACCTGTCGCCGATCACGCTGTCTTCGAGGAGGGTACATGCTGGATTTAATACTGTTGGATTTAGACTGCTGTTTGGTGATATGCCTCTGGGTTTACTGATTACAGAAGCTGGAAACGCTGCTTAGTACATTGTCTGAGGAGATAGGGAAAGGTAAGTCGCAGTACTCCGCTGTTCAGTGAAAACGCAAGCCTCCGGTTCCTTTTGTTGATCCTTACTCCTCGTATAGTTATAAGGAATATGGAGCTGGGAGTGAGGATGTAATGTAGTGGCTGGTTTTGCCGCCTGCAGGCTCTTGGATTGATGTCATGCTGCGTAGTTTTGGTGGAAATAAACGTTTCCCAGGTTGGGAGGGAGAACGCGGGGGTCAGGGATGATGGAAGCTCAGGTGGCGTTGATGAAGTATTCGACCCTGAAGTCCCGAGTGCTTCCTGGTGTGAGAGTGAGGGCAGCGCTGTATCTGAAATTGGTTGCACGAAAGAGTGTCCCACTGTTCAGTCTTGTTTGTAGATACATAGTTCGTACAATGTGTACGTATGTGTGTGTTTTCTATAAACACCCAGAGACCCACGCCACTGCCCATTTTTATTCATAGATGTCGTATTCCTGAACCATTCTAGGGCTCACTTCGTAGTTGTTGGGCGGGGAATGGTGTTTCTCATTTAAAACGTTACATTTCTGTTGTCCATGTTCTTTGGGGTTGATTGTTGTGGTGGTGGGTTTAGGGACCTGTTCCTCATTCTTTTAGGATTGTTTTATTTTTTTATATATATACAGTAGTTGAAAGTTCTGTAGAGGCTTGCTTAAACTCTAGATTGGAAAATGACAGGAACTCATTCTGGTCGTATAGTAGGGGCTTTGCCAAAAGAAGAGCTGTACGGATGTGTCGTGGTTTTGTCATAACTGCAGAGCTGTCCTCGCCCTTTATTAGTAATCTGGAATTTTGTCATTGTCAGGAGGTGCTGGGGATATTTTAATTTGGAGCTGTCAAAGGCAGTCTTTCAGAATGGGTGGTGATTTTTTTTAAAAGGTTAACAATGTGCATGTTGCAATATTTGGACATTGTGCATTAAATCTCGACGTGGTTCGCTATATCTGAATGCTAACCGACGGACAGTGTTGTGTCCATGGATGCTTGCATCTGTTGGTGTGCAGGAGTTGCTTAGCGTTTGTTGATATAGTAAAAAGTCGCAGTGGTATTTTTTGTGTGACATTTTATTTCAAATAGTGTTCCTAAAGTAGGTCCATTGTGCTTGTATTCTTTTAGTTGTTCGTCTGAATCAATGAAACGTATTTTGGGAATCGCTATAGTTTCTGTATGTCTATGACATCATTTATCTTTACTTCATCTGGTTGCTTTCTCGTAGTAGAAAGCTTAAGTTTTTAAATGCAAGCAGTAGTAGTATATGAAGCCATTTTCATTATGACTGGTTTGCCGATTCGAAGTGAGCGTTACTGGTGTCTAAGGTTTTGTATGTTATAATTTCAGATTTGGAGGCTGGGTGTTTGATCTTAAGTAAGAAAATTGATTTGAGAACGAGGATCGGCAAATCATCTTGGGGAAAGTTCCCGGCCAAGGGTGGGAGTTTGGGGTTCGTATGCCTGGGCTCATGCCTCAAGGGTAGCTGCCTTAGGTAAGCAGGACCCAAAAGTCAAAACGTTAGGACAGTTGTTGCACATAGATCTGTAGTGATTCATTTTCAGGACCTCAGTCCATACTCCTACTCTGGTTTTTCCTTGGAATAGATGATCTTGCCTGGAGAGTTCCTTAATACTCTGCAGAGCTTGCAGTTAAGTACATATCTCCCTGTCTGAAGTTCCTGCTATTAAGAAGGAGGGACAAGAAACCTTTCCTTGTAAGAGATTCTGACTTCTCAGAGTGATGGGGAAGAATGCGTTTCCCTAATGACTTTCACGTTTGGTTATGACTTGGACATTGACAGGATGCTTGCTGTTTTTCTACTGAAGAAATTCCTTCCGAATGAAAAAACTATTTTTTGGCTTATGAAATCAAAAGGTATGGGACTCCAGAAAAAATATTTTGATTAGCTGGTCCTGGAGGCCCATAAACTGACATCAGTTTCTTTAATTCTCTGAGCTTTCTAAGATGACTTCTTGGCTGCCCCCAAGGAACATGGCACCCAGTACCCTGCATTTAATAGGTTTAACAGGGTGCACAAGTCCTGTAGATTTTCTTTTTTTTTTTTTTTTTAATTCTGTAACCGTGATCTAGAGAAGACAAAATTGGTTTTAGCTCCCAATGCTCTTCTAATTGACTAGGAAAGCGGATGGCATCTCTTTAGTGCTTCACCAAATACTTAGCAGATCATTATCAAGGGGGAAGTGCCCTTTCAGTCTCCTTTGACAATGTATGACAGGAATTGCCCATCAAAATCTGTTCTGTATTGTTGTAGGCAAGGAAATGGCTCAACACAAACAAAAAGCTTGTGGCTACCAGGGTCTTGACCCCCCCCCTCCCCCCAAGAGAGCAGCCATAACCTACATGGAACGTCTTCCACTCACACACACCTTCTCCAAACATGTGCCATAGCCATGTCAGCAGCCACATACTCCTCCAAGATAGTAGGAAGGGTGACTTTTTGTGTAAAAAATGATAAAAAAGCACCCATTTGTCTCTTGTGATGCAAGTAATTTCTCAGGGTTGCAAACTTCATTTCTTAAGAAAACCAAAATGACAGATTTCCCCTTGCTGAGAGAGATCAGCTTCATCTGCACCTCCCAGTTTTATAAGAATTTCTTCAGCTAGGAGCAGTTGTACAACCACTAAAGTAGGACCAAAACATGGGGATGTGGTACCCAATAATTTCCAAAGCAACACAATTCTTCCATTTTTGCCTTAATTCTATACACAAAAGGACCACAGTTATATTTTTGCTGCTCTTAAGGGCAGTTACAGCCACTAGTTCTCCTAGACTGCTGTTTATTTCAAGGAGTGTTTATTATAAAGGCTTTTGACACAATCCCACACTTGGGTAGTACTGATAAACTTAGCGAACTGAATGTAAACCCTTTTTTGTAAGATGAGTTACTAATTGATTCACATACTGTGGACACACACTATCAAAGTTGGCAACTACTCATGAACCAGCAGACCTGTTAGCAGCAGGGTGCCACATGGGTCAGTGCTGGACCCCCTACTGTTTGGTATATTCTTCTCAGAAGTTCAGGTCAAAACTAAGGGGTTGTGGCTGACCAGGTTTGTAGACTACTGCAAACTGGATGCAGTTATTGAATTCC
Source organism: Protopterus annectens (assembly GCF_019279795.1). NCBI lineage: Eukaryota > Metazoa > Chordata > Ceratodontiformes > Protopteridae > Protopterus > Protopterus annectens. Next base: position 707,076,249 of record NC_056730.1, on the reverse strand, counting down.
CAGATGATGTCAGTATACTCCAGGAGGGTGTTGCGCAGACCAACGACTGATGTCTTTGTCACAGTTTTAAACTAAATGCAAATAAATGCCTCATCATTCCCTTTGGGACAAACTATGTCCCTTCACACTAGCAAGTCAACAACAATGCCCTAAGTACCCACAAAATTGTAAGGAACTTGGGTTCACAAGTTGACCGTGACCTTAACTTTGACCATCATGTCTCTATTGTAGTGAGGAAGGCTTTCTACATAGCATACTTGCTTAGTAAAGGCATTGCATCGAGAGCAAAAGAGGTTATAACCACTCTGTACTCTGCACTAATCTGGCCCATCATTGAGTATAATGCCCTGTTTGGCATATACTGTGCAAAGGACTGCAGCAATTTGAAAGACCTCAGAGGTTTCTAAAAAAGATCAAGTGACTCCATCGCGTACTGTGCAAAGATTACCTTAAGTCCCTGGCACTTTACTCTGTATCATATAGATTTCTTAGAGGAGACTTATGCCTGGCTTCCAGAACAATCTCAGACCCCCCCCCCAAACCTAATGAACTTGCTGCATATTTGTAAACCAAACAGGACTAGGGCCACCCATTCCAGGGACCTAAATATGGCTTGTAACTTAAATAGGACATGCTGGAGGAACAGATTTATTTCCCAGGTACTGCCATGTCTTTGGAATAGCCTACCTATTCACGTGAAACAGAGCACCTACCTGTATGAAACCTGTTCAAAAGGAACCTGGGTGAGTAGATGGGGCACTATAAATTTTTACCGGGAATAGCGCCCACAACCCTCCTGGACATGGTCAGTCATTACTAAATGCAATCTTAGGGGTATTAACTAACATTTCTACATTGGGATGAAACTGGTAGGCTTGAAATGACTTCCAGGTTGCTAGGATATTATGAGATTACTTGGCAGTGATCTTAGAATTGTTTAAGTTAAGCACTTTGTGTCTATCCACATGTTTGCTTCTGACCTCTTAATTTGTTTTAAGGTTGATAATTTTGTGCTTCTGTTATTTGACTATCTCCGGATATTTTCTTCTTGTACATCTTATCAACAATTTTTTTTTCAGGGTGTTCCTACTACTGCTTCCGGGATTCTTAAGTTGCATTACTATTCTGGCTTGCACTTTAAGCTTTTAGGGGTTTTATGTGATGTGTGCCATGCCCGAGTGATTGATTGGGACTAGAAATGCATTTTTCAGTCCGTGGGATTTGTAAGTTCATTTGTATCTTTGTATTTCTAAATTATCTGATCGCATAAGAACCCTTCTCAGTGCCAGTTGTATTCTGTTCATTCTTCACTAGTTGTTTTTACAATCGGCTAAAGTTTTTCTATTTGCTAGTTTTCTTCTAAGAACTAATGTTAAATTTGTATACATGGGTGATCATCTTTGAATGACGAGCAGTAGTCTTCCCTGTATGGAACTTTGTTTCTTTTTGACCTTTTCACTAGCTGGTTCTGGCTTTAGTGTCAATTTTTCCCCCAGTTTACTTCCCCTGATAGTATGGTGCAATTTCTAATTTTGTCTCAGTCAACTGTTGAACTGTACTGGTAATGTTGAAAAACATACTGAAGGTTTCCCCCACTAATAGTTTCTTTCTTTATTAGAGGTTGATGTTCGTCTGTAGATGACTTAAATTTGGCCGATTTGTGTTTTTCTGAGTTAAATGTAACTAATTCAGTGTTGGACCCTCTCACCAGCACGATTCTGGCTTTAGTGTTATTTGTGGTCATGTTAGTCAAGGTTGCCACTGAATTAAATTAAGATACAGATGTTTATTTTTGGATTGTGCATATTTTTATCCATTTAACTCTTCTGGAACATTTTTTCTTTAATTGCTCTGAGTTGAATGTGAACGGAACATTTTGTTTGGACTCTCACCAGCTCTTTCTACCTTCACTGTCAGTTGTGGTCTTGCAACTGTAGGTACTTTATAACCATCCTAAGTTCAACGTTGCATAAATTGTTCAGTTCCTGCCCTTCCTTACACATCACTCCTCCTCCTCCTCTTCCAGAACATTGTTTTGCATGTATTGTTGTATTATTTTAATTTATTTGTATTTAATTTGCTCCTTTCCTTTTTTATACAAAAAGGCTTGAAACTAAGTAAAGCAAAGTGTTACGTTGGTGCATCATATCTGAAGTGTTTGGGGCATCTTACTGGTAATTGTCTGCAATCAGATGGAGCCGGGGGCATGCTTTTGTGAATATTCAGACCCCAGCAGACAATCCCTCATTTAATGCAGTTCTTGGGAGTGGTACAGTCAGTCTAAAGTCACCCTCATTTGTCAGATATGATTGTACCTCTATGAAAGTTACTTGAGCAATACATTTTGAAACTGGTCAGAGGAACAATCAGTCTTTTTTTAAACACATTTATTAAATTATTGCTTGGCATAGGCAAAGAGAAAAGAAAAACATGTTTGCATTTTCCCCATTTACCTACATTATACATCACATTTCTTTTTTGTACCCATTTCTTAGTCCATAATTGTGTAAATTGCTGAATTTCTGCCTTCCTTAAACCTCACTTCCCTTCTCCTGCTGAACATTATTCTGTATGTATTGCTTCCACAGTTAACATTTATTGTTATGTAACTTGCTCCTTCCCTTTTGTAAAGATCCTTTTCTAGTTCTTTTGTAACATTCAGTGCTTCAAATAGTTAGTTTAGACATTGATTTCCTCTTTAGTAAGTGCTTTCTTGGCAACCACCACAATTAAACTTAACAAAGCTAAGGCAGTTCAGATCCTGTGTCGCTGCTACTAGAAAATCTTATGTTTACAAATGGATAAGGTTTTCTAAGTGGTGCCTAAATGGAAACTGGGTTCATTGAGGTTAATATCCCTCTAGTCTTGACATATTTGTGTGAACTGCTTCAAGATGGCGTATTGTATGCGTCCATTAAGGTACATTTAGCAGCCATCTTTGCGAGTCTGCCTATGGATCCCCTCCTTTGTTTTGTTAAAACAGTTCACGAGAGGAGTGTTGCATATGAGATCCCCTTCTTTTGAACCAGCAGTTGATTGTGATCTTCAGTTCTTAGCATGGAAAACTTTTTTTTTTTTTTTTTTTTTGCTCAGACTTCTTCAGGGCAAGCTTTTAGAGCTGCAAGCTCTCATGGTGGAATACCCCCTAGAGTTATGTTGCGTACTCTTTCATGCTGAAGGTGGTGTCCGAGTTCACTCTGTCAGTCCATTATCTCCCTTAGTTCTTTCCAGAACCTAAGAATAAGGGATATAGAATTCTTCTTATCTTGGATGTGCATCGGCAGCTTCTGTACTACTTTGACAGAACAGTGCCCTTTAGGAAGCCTGAAAGGCCTTTTGTTCCCAACTCCTATGGGAAAAGAAAGGTCGGCCAGTCTCTAAGCGAAATATTGTGCATTTATTCTCTCATTTTACACCCATCATGGAAGTGTGAAGCCAGGCCAGGTTAAAGGCACATTCTTTTGTGGCCCAATTCTCTTGTGCTGCATATTGGAAAGGAGTGTACTTGAAGTATTCTAGATGCAGCAACTTAGTCCTCCATTCATACCTTCACAAAGCACTACATACTGGATAGTTTTCTAGATCCAGAGCAGGCTTTGCAAGGATCATTCTCCAGGGGCTCTTTGACCCTTATCACCTCTCAGGTTGGGTGAGCTTTGGTAATCTACTCGTATGTCAGTAAAGCAGTGTGTTTGAGCATAGTACATTTGCACAGGTTCCACTTAACCTGTAACAGTAGATGTTTGTAGAACACTGTGCCTTACTGGCAATAACATCCCCCTTTGTTGGATGTACATGGTTTGTTATACAGTTTGTGCTGTGTTTTTTGGCAGCTTTTGGTGTGTGTTTTTTTATTTTTGGAACAGTAGGTGTTAGCAAAGCTTGCATTTCCATGTTATCTTCCGTGTTGATGACCAAAATTCTATTGCAATCCGTCAGTGGATCCCACTCCCTATTCCTGTGATTTCTATTCCCACTTAGATTTGGAAGTGTCTTTGTTTTTCGCTTTATCATGATTACTGTAATTGGTAATTATGTTGGAAGAGATTTTGAACAAAAGAATTATGGTGTGATGTTTGAGTTGTTTTGCATTTCACTCTACATCCTCTCATTTCTTTTCAATGTGAGTTGTTCACCTGCAAGAACTAGTTGACAACTTCATTATAGGGGTAAAAAACTGCTATTATTACAGCTAGTATGGAGATAAAATAGTGTATGCAATGAGGAGGTGAGGCATTGTGATTCAACCTTTCACAGTGTCATAGCAAATATTTTTAACTCTAAGGACTGTTTCTTGATTTTTCTCAAAGTACAATACAGAAATGTTTTTATCAAGTTATATAATTTGGTATTGTGTATGGTAACGAGGCTAAATATTCAACCCCATAGGTTTAGTAACACTTGTATTAAAACATGATCAATACGTTTTCAACTTTTCAATACAGCTGCCTGCACCAAATTTAGTGAGAGATTTAAACAAAACCTCCTTACTTCCTATTGGGATATCTGTATAAATTGTATAACAAGAGAGAGAAATTATGTAATGCTTATAAAGTCTCATTATGTTTGCCTTAAGAGCAAACTAATAGAGCTTAAAGGAACCATTGGTGAAACTCAAAAGCTGAATATGAATTTGTAATAACAACCAAATCCAAAAATAGCCACCAATCTATTTTACACTGTCAGAAAGTTAAGCACTAACATTCAACAATGTTTGGAACTAAACCACAATAACAGTACTGCCCACTCTGACCCAAAGAAACTAGTTAATATTCTGATAAATTTAGTTCAAAATTTGCTCCATTCACGGTCACAGCCACTCCCATTATTATTTATTATTGTTATCGTCATCAGGGAGGGTGTGTCATACCTCTCAAAAACCTGAGGACGTCTTTCATGTGGACAGAATTGAGTATCCACTGCAATTTTAAGTTAATTCGACAAAAACAAACGAGTAGAATAGCACAGCCGTTAAAAATAGTGAGCACTTTCGTGTATAAAACACTTTTTCAGACCAGATATTACAAAACACACAACTGCATAAATCTATAATCAAATCAAAGTAAATTAAAACTATCACCATAGCAACCAATTAGTGCTTAAGCTTACAAGATAATATATGTGGTCCAAGTTGAATATTCTCATTCAAACCAAAACCTGTGTCAGCCTGCAGGGTGATGATCCACTTTAATCAATTCATAATTCTCCATTTCATTGCTAATAATCTCATAAGTTAACAGTATAACTCTGAATAACAAATTATGTTCAATGTTGGACTCAACATGTTTGCTTAGTGCATTTGTCTTTACCCTTCTGATTTCGACCAGATATTCTAAAACTTTCTTTTAGACTACGGTTAATCTTTCCAGTAGAGAAACACTAGCAATTTCTATTTAGCAAGGTCTACAATCAGCATAAAACTTTAACTCCTATTTAATGCATGTTGTGGGATGTATAAAGTAGGGGATATCTTTGTAAGGATATAAAAAGGAAATGGCCCATTTTAACAGATGAGGGGCTAAAAAAGATTGTTGGGACACGACCTAGTGTCTGTTTTAAGAATGGGAAGAATTTGAAGCAATGGCTTTGTTGCAAGAATAATTGTGTGTAGAATGACCGCTGTCCTCTAGAAAAGGAACACATCCGTATCGTAGTTGTAAAGCTTGTGATTACATTTCAGATATTCTCAACTTTTTACATCCCAATACTAACGTTAAATATGAGTTCAAGTTTTGTGCTGATTGTAAAAGTAAGACTTGGTGTATCTTGCTACTTGTCAAAATTGCCCATGTTTCAATATCGGAAAGACTATTTGTGGTCTAAGAGAGAGAGTTTTATAGCATTTGGGTGAAATCAGAAGGGTAAAGACAAATGCAGTAAGCAAGCATGTTGAGTCTAACACTGAACATAATTTTTTATTCAGAGTTGTACAATTAATACAGCCACCCCTAATATTCTTATAAGTTATCAGTAAAATGGCAAGTAATGAATTAAAGTGGATCATCACCCTATAGGCTGACAGAGGTTTTGGTTTGAATGGGAATATTCAACTTAGACCATATCTATTATCGCACAAGCTTAAGCAGTAATTAGTTGCTATGGTGACAGTGTTTTAGTAATTGACTTTAATTGATTTGATTTATATATCTATGTAGTTGTGTGTTTTGTGATATCTGGTCTAAAGAAGTGTTTTATACATGAAAGCCCTCACCATTTTTATTAAATTTAAATGTTTTTATTTGCTGTGTTGCTTGCTTGTTGTTTGCTACCTCTTTCTTGTGCCCAGGTAATATGCCAGGTCGCCTGATGAACAGTACCAAATGTGGCCTGCCTGATCCCCCTAATTAACATTTTTAATAAAAGCCACTACACTGGTTACATTCCTGAAACCTATAAAACAACCAGTGTAGTACTGTTGCACAGTGGTAGCCCAACAGTGGACCCCGTTATCTATAGACCCATTAGTTTCAGTAGCCTTGCATGTAAAGCTATGGAATGTCTTCTCAGTCCTTTATAAATCTGTTAGCCCTGGACTGTTATCAATTGGACTCCTTCATTTCTTTGAAAAAGTCACACTGGAGCAGTGGATAGTCTCTGCATATTACTTGCAGTATTTCTGGTCGTGGATAAGTCCTTTGATACTTTCCCCATGCAGGGATTGTTGACCACCATGTAAATCTGAATATTAATCCTAATGTTGTATGGTGGAAAACTAACTGGATGTGTGACGAGCCCCCACATGGTTAGAATTGCAGTTGCCACTTCTGACATGGGTCTCGTTGCTGGTGCCTGTCTAACTTGACATCTGTTTTTCAGCATTTCAGGCCAAAGTTATCAAAGTTTGCAGATGACTGTAAATTGGGAGTTTGTATTCAGTCTTCCATTAACTTGCAGTTGCTCTAGCATGTTTGGTGCAAGGACAGTGATCTCAAACATGGAAAAATTGTAGTCTAGTAAATATTGGTTAAAAAAAAAAAAAGATTTTTCTGTACCATATAGGTAATGCACGCCTCTAATCAGATTTTGACATAAGAGATGAAGGTACCCTTGTTGACTGACACACTATCTTTTGGTCATCCTGTCCCTACAGTAGCTAGGGAAGTTTGTCCGACGTATCTTCTTTCCAAAGACATGTTTTCCTAGATCCGGAGAAGTCTTACTTACTCTTCACTTGTATCAAATCAGACCTGTTATTGAATGTAATGCCCCATTTGCCATGTGCTTGTCTAAACGTATCACCCAACTTGAGAAGGTCCTAACAACTAAGACATTAAGATCACTGAACATTTGAATCAAGACGGACCATTAATGATTCATCTTTTCTGGCCTTCTATTCCTTCAAAGAAAACTGGTTCTTGACAGATTATAGGAGCTAAACTTTCATTAACAGCTAAGACATACTGACACAATAAATATTATTGCAATGTATCGCCCACCTGTGGAACAAAATTCAACTGCACATCAGAGAAGCACCCTTACAACCTTCAGGGTAATTCTAGATAATTGGATCGGCAACCTCAAATTCTCCTTGGTCTGTCTTGCATTACTCTCCTTGAGGGTGGCTGGAACTTTTTAACATGGGTTATTTGCTAAACTTGTAGTGATCTGCAGCCTGCTTAGCACTTGAATGAACCTGTCTTTGGCACAATCTCTCACCCCTCCCAAGTAGATTGGCTGAGTAGAAGTCTTTCTGTTTGCATGCTGCTTTAGAATTGGGCTTTGGGCAGATTCTCTATGGAACTGTGCTTTTGAGTGTGAGAAATCTGCCTGCTTCATCATCCTGCATAGCATACAACGGCCGTCCAGCTTCCAAAGTTTCAGGTCACCTTTCATGCACCCAGTGAGTTGGTCAGCTTTAGTTGAGCTGACTAAAAAGATTGCTTTGGGGGTTAAGTCCTTTAGAGCTTTCCTGCTGTGGAATAGCATGCACCTTTGAGCTTTCGATGGTCAGCTGTCTGTGCTGTTCCTTTACTGGGCAGATGAGTTCCTTTTTAGGGGGCATTTGTTTATATTTCCTGCTCATGAAAGTTAATTTAAAGCTAGGAGTTTGTTTTAATAGACTTGTCATGAGATTGTGTTTGTTTTTAAATGATGGTGCTCTTTTCCTGTCTGTTTAAAAGCATTTAAAGTAATTGAAAATCAGTTTTTCATTTTTTTTTGGGGCACGCAAAGTATTTTAAAGTACTTTACTATGTTTTTAAGTGAAAAAGTGACTAAAGTTTTACCAACTTTTGATGATTATTTTCCCTGGAGAAGAGGCACCATTTTTGGCTTGACCATGAAACAAACTGTCAGTCCTATGGTCTATCCTGCTTCCAGCCACAAAAATAAAAATAGCCTTTGCCACCACAGCATGTAGGTGACTATGCTGTGGCCATTAGTTATACCTCAGATGACTTATATTTTACTCTGTATCCCTCTGGTGTAGCACCTACGGCCACTCTGGACTGGGGGTTAGCCACCTCCTTTCTGGCTGTTAGGGGTTCCCTCATTGGGTAAGGGAGAGCCACTCTTGTTCACCTTTCATGCACCTAGGTCTTGGGAGAGGAAACGGAAGAAGCTTCCTTGTTTAGTCAGAATGTTGTGCTCAGTGGGGAAGCTGCAGCTGCTGCCATTAATGCTGTTGGCCCCATTTTTCCTGTCAAAGAAGCTGAAAACTGAACCTGTATCTACTCTTAAAACTTCCTTAGATTAGGATTAGTTTACTGGGTCTGGCTCAGGGTGTAATTCAGGCTTTTGAGTGTTCTTATAAAATAGTTTCTGGCAAAGAAAGAAAATGTATGAACATGAGGATGAAGGGGCATGTACATGGTACAGGATTTTCTGTTCAGGTTTCTGATTCAGACTCTGAGAAGAGCTCAGTTTCTGAATCCGCCTGTGGGGGCTTTCTTTTTCTGTTCCCAGACTGCACCACCAGTGTTTTTAAGTTCTGGAGGATGCATGTTAGTGCCTCCCAATTTTCCCGATAGTCAGACAAGTGCTATAGTTCCCCAGTCTTTTCAGTTTTGGTACACTTGCCAAACTTGACCCAGCAGCTATAGCTTTAGCTAATCTTACTGCTGTTAAGCGTTTAGTTCCAGTCCACTATGGGGAAAAAAGTGTAAGCTTCTGCAACTTTGAGTTAAAGAATTTTGAATTGTCAAGCTCATATGTTAAAGTATGAGGAATGTTTTGCCTGCAGTTGCTTCTTTTGAGGAAAATCTCTTTAAATGTATTTACTTGTATTGTCCTACTTACTATTTACAGTTTGGTTTGACACAGTTGATGTACTTCCAGCAACTGGTACTGTTTTTTTTTTTTTTTTTTTTTTTTTAGGTTTGCCTGGCTGTATTTTCAGAACCTTTCAGATGATAAAAATGAGGTTTTAATTTCTTCTTTGGCTAGAGATTGAGGTTTTGGCCCCTCTGCCTCAGTGGTGATCAAAAGTGTGATGAAGAGAAGTGAGTTGATATAGGGAATCTCCAAGATTTTTCAGCCCTCCTCTTCTAAATTTGCTAAGGGATTTTTTTACCCCCTTATCCAATTTTGGGGAAACAAAACAGTCACAATAAATGCTGGTAAACTGGTGTTTAAAAAGTAATGGCAAGGGGGTTCTAAAAATAATTTTGGAACCTCTCAAAACCATTGGCAGTCTAAGAAGTCAAAACGGCTATTTAAGGGACCTTGTTCTTCACCCCACCCTGGCAGCCACTTTTTCTTTCCAGAATGTTTGAATTTCCACTTTTCTCTTTGGCAACAGATAGTTTCAGACAAATGGTTTCTATGGTAATGGGAGGAAATTTCACCTTTCTAGAAGAAATTCCTCATTCACCATATTAAATTTCCAGCTATCCTTCATGCTGTCAAAGTGAGTGTGAGAACTCATTTTTCCTTCCCAATGTAGTAAACTAGCATAATCTACATATACAATTAACACTGTTGCAGTAGTGATTAAATGTGATTAACATACAATAGTTGTGTAAGTGAACTTGCCATAACAGCAACTGCTCCCTCCCTACATTCCTTTTTTTTTTCCTGTCTCCCTTTCTCTGTTGGCATGACAGCTCTGAAGGGCTTTGTTCCCAAGCCTGTCTTTTTCAGCTCGGCTGGTTTGTGCATAGGGAAAGTGCCCTGAAGCTTTGGAAGTTGGCTGGCTGTTATAGCGCTATGCAGGATGTAACCCATGTAGCCAAGGCTGCTCCTGCAGTGATCATTCTAATATCCACTGGTATGGCAAGTTTATTTTCCCAACTGTACTTTCTCAACTCTGAGATTGTGTTGGAAGAGTGTAAGGAAGTTCTCAGTCGGTGAAAAAATAGTACTGTTGCCCACTTTGGGAGTCTGAGAACTTGTATCCAGTTTTGCTGGTAGTGCCAGTATTATTCGAGGCTATGGGTTTGACATCTGTTGTATTATTTTTGGTGTACCAAACACTTGAACCTTGAATTTCTGCTTTTTAAGGAAGTTTGGAATGTTCTTCCCTGAGAGACAGTTTGCTGAGGTGCCAGGAGAATAAATGTTTTCAAGTGTGGAATTCGTTGTTAGATTAGCAGTGTGGAATTTTTAGTAGCGGTCTGATTTTATTTACTTATTTATTTATAACTCCAGGAAGCCTCTTTTAAGCCTAACCATGCTTCCCACCAAAGGTGAGAATCAAACCCTGTATATTGTGTTTTGTAAGGTAAACACCTTGTTATGTAAATCCCCCAAATATTTAATCAGAGTAGAGTTGGCTGAGCACATATTCAACTAACTATAAACTCACTCTTAAACTCTGGTGCTGATGCTTTGTCTTAACTTACTTTTGTCTTTATAGTTAATGAAAATGACTGATAAATTGTTGGTCTACTTGTTAAAAGCCTTGTACTAGCTGGCTCTTATGTCAACCACTGTGTATCCTCCTTTGTGTGGAGTGTGTGTGTGTGGAGTGTGTGTGTGGAGTGTGTGTGTGTGGAGTGTGTGTGTGTGGAGTGTGTGTGTGGAGTGTGTGTGTGTGTGTGTGTGTGTGTGTGTGTGTGGAGTGTGTGTGTGTGTGTGTGTGTGTGTGTGTGTGTGTGTGTGTGTGTGTGTGGAGTGTGTGTGTGTGTGTGTGTGTGTGGAGTGTGTGTGTGTGTGGAGTGTGTGTGTGTGTGTGGAGTGTGTGTGGAGTGTGTGTGTGTGTGTGTGTGTGTGTGTGTGGAGTGTGTGTGTGTGGAGTGTGTGTGTGTGTGGAGTGTGTGTGTGTGTGTGGAGTGTGTGTGTGTGTGTGGAGTGTGTGTGTGTGTGTGTGTGTGTGTGTGTGTGTGTGTGTGTGTGTGTGTGTGGAGTGTGTGTGTGTGTGTGTGTGTGTGTGTGTGTGTGTGTGGAGTGTGAGTGTGTGTGTGTGTGTGTGTGAGTGTGTGTGTGTGTGGAGTGTGTGTGTGTGTGTGTGTGGAGTGTGAGTGTGTGTGTGTGTGTGGAGTGGTGTGTGTGTGTGTGTGGAGTGTGTGTGTGTGTGTGTGTGGAGTGTGTGTGTGTGTGTGGAGTGAGTGTGTGTGTGTGTGGAGTGAGTGTGTGTGTGTGTGGAGTGAGTGTGTGTGAGTGAGTGAGTGTGTGGAGTGAGTGAGTGAGTGTGTGGAGTGAGTGAGTGTGTGTGTGGAGTGAGTGAGTGAGTGTGTGTGTGTGTGTGTGGAGTGTGTGTGTGTGTGTGTGGAGTGAGTGTGTGTGTGTGGAGTGAGTGAGTGTGTGTGTGTGGAGTGAGTGAGTGTGTGTGTGTGGAGTGAGTGAGTGTGTGTGTGTGGAGTGAGTGAGTGTGTGTGTGTGGAGTGAGTGTGTGTGTGTGTGTGTGTGGAGTGAGTGTGTGTGTGTGGAGTGAGTGTGTGTGGAGTGAGTGTGTGTGTGTGGAGTGAGTGAGTGTGTGTGTGTGTGGAGTGAGTGTGTGTGTGTGTGGAGTGAGTGAGTGTGTGTGTGGAGTGAGTGAGTGTGTGTGTGGAGTGAGTGTGTGTGTGTGGAGTGAGTGTGTGTGTGTGTGGAGTGAGTGTGTGTGTGTGTGGAGTGAGTGTGTGTGTGGAGTGAGTGTGTGTGTGTGGAGTGAGTGTGTGTGGAGTGAGTGTGTGTGGAGTGAGTGAGTGTGTGGAGTGAGAGTGTGTGGAGTGAGTGTGTGGAGTGAGTGAGTGTGTGGAGTGAGTGAGTGTGTGGAGTGAGTGTGAGTGTGTGGAGTGAGTGTGTGTGTGTGGAGTGAGTGTGTGTGTGGAGTGAGTGTGTGTGTGGAGTGAGTGTGTGTGTGGAGTGAGTGTGTGTGTGGAGTGAGTGTGTGTGTGTGGAGTGAGTGTGTGTGTGTGGAGTGAGTGTGTGTGTGTGTGTGTGTGGAGTGAGTGTGTGTGTGGAGAGTGTGTGTGTGTGGAGTGAGTGTGTGTGTGGAGTGAGTGTGTGTGTGGAGTGAGTGTGTGTGGAGTGTGTGTGTGTGTGTGTGTGTGTGTGTGTGTGGAGTGAGTGTGTGTGTGGAGTGTGAGTGTGTGTGGAGTGTGTGTGTGTGGAGTGTGTGTGTGTGGAGTGAGTGTGTGTGGAGTGTGTGTGTGTGGAGTGAGTGTGTGTGGAGTGAGTGTGTGTGTGGAGTGTGTGTGTGGAGTGTGTGTGTGGAGTGTGTGTGTGGAGTGTGTGTGTGGAGTGTGTGTGTGGAGTGTGTGTGTGTGGAGTGTGTGTGTGTGTGGAGTGTGTGGAGTGTGTGTGTGTGTGTGGAGTGTGTGTGTGTGTGTGGAGTGTGTGTGGAGTGTGTGTGTGTGGAGTGAGTGTGTGTGTGGAGAGTGTGTGTGTGTGTGTGGAGGAGTGTGTGTGTGGAGGAGTGTGTGTGTGAGGAGTGAGTGTGTGTGTGTGTGTGGAGGAGTGTGTGTGTGTGGAGTGTGTGTGTGTGTGTGTGGAGTGGAGTGTGTGTGTGTGTGGAGTGGAGTGTGTGGAGTGGAGTGTGTGGAGTGTGTGTGGGAGTGTGTGTGTGTGGAGTGTGTGTGTGGGAGTGGAGTGTGTGTGTGGGAGTGGAGTGGAGTGTGTGTGTGTGTGGAGTGTGTGTGTGTGTGTGTGTGTGTGTGTGGAGTGTGTGTGTGTGTGTGTGTGTGTGTGTGGAGTGAGTGTGTGTGTGTGTGTGGAGTGAGTGTGTGTGTGTGTGTGTGGAGTGAGTGAGTGTGTGTGTGGAGTGAGTGTGTGTGTGTGTGTGTGAGTGTGTGTGTGTGTGTGTGTGTGTGGAGTGTGTGTGGAGTGTGTGTGTGTGTGGAGTGTGTGTGTGTGTGTGTGTGTGTGTGTGTGTGTGTGTGTGGAGTGTGTGTGTGGAGGTGTGTGTGTGTGTGTGTGTGTGTGTGTGTGTGTGTGTGTGTGTGGAGTGAGTGTGTGTGTGTGGAGTGAGTGTGTGTGTGTGTGGAGGAGTGTGTGTGTGTGTGGAGGAGTGTGTGTGTGTGTGGAGGAGTGTGTGTGTGTGTGTGTGAGTGTGTGTGTGTGGAGGAGTGTGTGGAGGAGTGTAGGTGTGTGTGTGTGTGGAGTGAGGTGTGTGTGGGTGAGTGAGTGTGTGTGTGTGTGTGGAGTGGTGTGTGGAGTGTGTGTGTATGTGTGTGTGTGTGTGTGGAGTGTGTGTGTGTGTGGAGT
>NC_056730.1:707020183-707060183 GCF_019279795.1 Protopterus annectens | reverse complement strand
TGGTCTAAGGGCCTAAATGTGAACTTGTTATTGCATTTAGTGTATACAAGAACTATTCAACACGCACTAAGTTTACCCTCCCATCTTATCTTGAGGATAGATGCACCTAGTTGTTTTTTGCAAATGCCTACAAACTGACCTGATCTATAGTTATAAATCCATTCTCTGAACAGAAGAGAGATGTCCTTCCTTATCATTTCAACAGTGTACTTTACCGTGGATAGCAGAAGACCTAGCTTATTCCTGGCTCTGTACATTAAAAAATTGTGTCCTTTGTCTAAAGTATAAGGTACACAAGTAACACACAAGTGCCTTTTCCTAGAAGAACTTTGCCACCAGTCCGAATGCTACTTTTATTATTTAGTTTGCAGTAATTTGTTACGTAGATAAAGCTACAGTCCCAAGCCTAAAAAAAGTAAGTAGAACATTGTGATGTTTTCTTTCCTTTATATTTTGGGTTGTATTATGTTTAACATGTCGTCCAGAAAGGGAGAGGAGTGTGGGAGGCAGATTCCTCATAAGGATAGCTGTGAAAAGTGCCTTTTTTGGCCTGGGGCTTCCCACGGTCATACTTTATATGAGATTTCTCAAGGTTTTGTACCAAAGGTCTTATAAAGCTGTCTGTCTTTCCTTTCCTTTCTTTTTAGAAAACTAGTGATTGAAGCTTCTGACTTGGGGATCCATGGCTTCTGAATCCACCTTCCCTGGTGTTCAGCCACTGCTTAAAAAATCTTACATTATTGACTTCTCTGCTGTCCAACCTCCTCTAGTCATCTCAGGGTTGGATGAAGAACCTGATCACCATCTGGTTCTACCATCAGCCTCCCTCTGTCGAGAACCTCGTTGGAGGCTGACATTGGGGATGCTCCCCACGTGTCTGCGGAGACTGTGCCTATGTCTGCAATAGATGAGGAGGGGGGAGACCAGCGATAATAACTTTAGAGGACCCTAGGGGTATTCCCTTGGTTCTGGTTCCCTTATTGACATCAGGTAAGGGTCTGAACCCCCCCCCCCCAAGTTTGTTAGTACTGATGTTCTTTTGAAAAAGAAATGGAAGACCAGATGTGTGGCTCTTGTAGCTAAGGATCCACACAGTGTGAATATGTCACTCAAGGGGGTCTTTTTATTTATTTATTTTTTTTAATTCTTTTTAAGCCCTTACGGCTTTGAAGTCCCATCAGCCATTTTCTGTTCTTTCCTCTGTTCTGTGGCCCTCTACTCCCTTCTAAGAAGCCTAGAAACTCCAGTTCATCTGAGGAGGAAGTCTGCTTGGATTCTAGAGAGGAGTCCTTGACTTACTCCTCTCATTCATTCCCCACTAGCTCTGCGATCTGAAGATGATTCCCCCAGTGAAGGGTTTCCTGCATGATGGAACATTTAAATGGGATTGCTCCCAGATTCTAATATTCAGCCAAGGTACTTTGACCTTTTGCAGATTGTTTCACCTCTGCTTTCTGCAATTCCTCCAGTCTTGAATGGTGTTTAGACACATTTTTTTCTGCCCTTTGGGCTTCTGACTCCCAACTTCCTGCTCCGTTGAATCCTGACATGTTCTGTGAAGTTCCTCAAGCACAGAAACCTCTGTATAAAGCCCTTCTGACCCTGCAGTGATTTTCTGTGGCCACTGACAAGCCTTCTAAATCACTGTCCTCTTGCAAGCTTTTGCCTTTTGACAAGTACATTTGTACTATGGACATTCGTTAAAAAGTGTGTACCTCTGCCACATTAGCTTTCAGAGCCATAGACTACCAGACTCCTATAAATAGATATCTCCCTACTTCCTGGGTAGCTTGTCACCTTATGGAATGTAATTATGATGCTGCTAATGCCACCTCTAGGACGGCAGCTTCAGAGTCTGTTACGAGGAGATATTCCTTTTTGTGGCTGCAGTTCCTTCCTAAAGACATTAAGGCTAAGTTGCTGGACTCTGTTTTGGGCAACGAAAATCTTTTTGGTTTTGCAGCAGGTGAACATTTCAGGATCTTGTAGGATAAATGGAAGGTCATGCAAGATCTTTAGCAGATCGTCTTTCTCCTGTTAACAAGTTTCAATGAAAATATCATTCTGAATTCTTCCTTTTGTGGAGAGGCAGCCAAAACAGCCTCTCAGGACTAAGAGGTGGTCTAAGAGGATTTTCCTGATGAGCCTCTTAAAGGGTTCTAAGAGTCAAAAGCTGTCTTGATTACAAATCTGACTCTATTGGACATTCATCCTCTTCTGCCTCTCGACAAGATACCTCTCTCATTCAGATTGACTTCAGTTTGGCAACGTCTAACCACAGATTCATGGTTGCTTTCCATCATTCAAAACATGTGCTTCATAGTTTGGCAGTCTTTCTTTTCAGATGTTCCCCCAACCTCCAAATTGCAAACTTCTTTACTTCCCTTTGGTTCTTCAAGTCATTTTTGTTTTAGGAACCATTCAGCCTCTCAGCGGGGCAGGAGGGTTTAATTCAGTATGTTCCAGGTTCCCAGGAAGGAGGGTTCTGGCAGACCCATTCTGGCACTTTATTCAGCACCCTTCTGAAAGTGCCCTCTTTCAAGGTGTGTGTGTGTGTGTGTGCGTCTCCTCTTGTTACCTCTGCATGCTTTCCTGGTGTCTCTGGACCTGAAGGATGGCCTACCTTTACATTCTGCTTAACCTCTTTAGAGGAAATTTGTGTTTCTCTGTTTCTTCCTTGTATTTTCAGCTCTCTGCTTTCACTTTTAATCTTTCTACAGCTCCGAGATTCTGACCTTTGTGCTAACCTTTGTAGACTTCAGGGAATTTAGTTTTTTCCCTTATTTGGACAACCTACTGATTCAAGCCCCCACTTAGCACCACTTCCTTCACAATCTTGAATACACCATGTTTCTCCACAGAGTGGGGTTCGCTCTAAATGTTAGTCTTTTCTTACCCCTTCTCAACACCACATTTGTTTTGGTTGCAGGATTCAGGCCATGCCAATAGTGGCTTTGATTCCTCCTCCCAAGGTCTTTTCCTTGACTGCCTATTTTTAGTCTCTCTTTGCAAGAGCTGCCTTCAAGAGTTTCTTCAAGCTCTAAAGTCCGTGGCATCCCCATTTCTTATGGCTCCTTTCACCAGGCTCCACATGAGGAAGTTTCAGTAGTATCCCAAACTGTTTGGCTTCAGCGTTGCCTTCTTCAGGATCTTCTTATTCCTATCTTGCCTTGCCTCAGACTCTAGTTCCTCTGGTGAATTCTGCAGATTTTGCTGAATTCAGGCCTGCCTTTTCAAGTCTTCCTTCCCATTCAGGACCTGTACACAGATGGTTCCTCTTAGGGTTGGGGAGCCCCTTCCACCAACATCAGGGGCTAAGAAGTTTGGTGGTGTTGGTAAAAAGTGGAGTACTTCATCATAAGAGATGAGAGCTCTGATTCTGGCTTTTCATGCTTTTCACCCTCTTTGGGTTCCAGTTCCTTTGACAAATTTCACAGACCACACCTGGTTTATGTGGCAATCAGCCGTCATCTAACCCTGCAGGCAGTTTACATTCACTCAGAGGACAGTCTTGTGGCAGAGAATCTGAGCAGGTCCATAGCAGGTCTTCGAGAATGGATGCTTCACTTGTAGGTTTACTTAGTCATTGTACATCAGTCGGGTACTCCTAGAGTAGATCTTTTTGCCTCCCCTCTTAATTGACATCTCCCCAATTTCTGTTAGAGTGCCCAGTCCTCTGGCTTGGAAAGTGTATGGCATGTCGTCTTCATGGAAGGGGGTGTTTCTGTGCATTAGCCCCCCATGCCAAATGTCCTGCACAAAATCAAGTGGGACAGGCCCGTAATCTTTTTGTTGACCCTGTTGGGCTCTGGCAGTGTTGAGTCCCACTTTTCATTTGGCCAGGGGCAGTCGACAAAAGCTGCCTCACAGGATGGATGATCTCACACAGGGCAAGGGAGATCTAATTCACCCTCATTTACTCACTGTAGATCAATATGTATATGTATATACCTTTTAAGAAGCTATCCAAGGGCTTGCACTAGAGTATAAGTACATTGCATGTACGAGCCTGACTGCCATTTTTTAGTTAGCTGTTGAGATGTGAACATGTATTTATGTAAGCTGTGTTTGTTTGTATTTAGAGATGCTGCTATCCATCCTGATGTGTGTGTGTGTGTCCATTTTACCCTTTCTGGGTCAGGACAATTGGATGTGCTGCATAGATCTTCAGGACGCGTACTACCATATCAAAATGGACAGACGCTCCAGAAGATTCCTCCGCTTTCAGCTGGGAGCCAGTCATCATCAGTTCAGAGCTCTGCCCTTTGGTCACACCACAGCCCCCAGGGTGTTCACCAAATGTTTGGCAGTAGTTGCCGCTCACCTGAGATGGCAAGGATTCCAGGTGTTTCCATATTTAGATGACTGGCTCCTTACTGCTACCACCAGACATCACCTGCTGCGTGCCAGAGACTACACCATCCAAACTTGCTCCAAACTAGGCATCACAATAAATCTCAAAAAGTCTGCATTGTTGCCTTGTCAATCTATTACCTTTATAGGCGCAAACTTAAATACAAAGGACATGTCAGTGAGACTTCCATTAGACAGAGTGCTAGACATTCGCCGACATGTGCAGGTCTTATTAGGATGCAAAAAAATTCAGGCCAGATTTGTCCTAAAAACCTTGGGTCTCATGTCAGCGGCTATCATACTAGTTCCCCTTGCTCGTTTTCATATGAGGATTCTTCAGTGGATGCTGTTCACCCAATGGTCTTGCCAGCAACTTCCAATGTCTCACAAGATAATGATCACACAGACATGCAAAAACCAACATGCTTTGTGGATGGTTTCCCCATCAGTACCCCAGGGCAGACCATTTGCTCTTCCTCCTCCAGTGGCTACTGTGACCACGGATCCCTCCCTGATCGGGTGGGTGGGGGGGGGGCATTTTCAGGGCATAACAGTTCAAGGCACCTGGCAGCCTCACGAGTACCATCTGCATATCAATGTCTTGGAGATGAGGGCCGTGCTTTTGGCATTGCAAGCTCTTCACAACTCTCTTCCCACCGGGACCATTGCAATTAAAACCGACAATATGTCTGTATTGTGGTACATCAACAAACAGGGCGGAACCAGGTCCTACCCCCTATGTCGAGAAGCACTCAGACTCTGGCAGTGGGCAATCTCTTCCCAACGGTTTCTGATAGCAGCACACATCCCTGGGAAGTCCAGCTTTATAGCGGACGGGCTGAGCAGAGCAATTGTCATGCCTCACGAGTGGTCTCTCAACCAGACAGTGGCGGAACAAATCTTCCGCAAATGGGGTCAGCCTTGCTGTGACCTTTTTGCCTCCCCCTTCAACAGCAAGTGCAACAATTTCTTCTCTCTCTCCTCCCTCTTCCCGGACACTCCCCCAGAGACGCTGTAGTTCATGATTGGCCTCAGGGACTTCTTTATGCATTTCCTCCGTTTCCCCTGATTCCCAAACTAATACAGAAAGCTACCACATTGGGATGCAAGATGATCCTCATTGCCCCTTACTGGCCTCGACAAATTTGGTTTCCGTTCCTGCGTCATTACCTTCTGGAGCAGTCCTGGACCCAGTTCCAGACCACCTGATCCATCAATCGGGTGGGCTGCACCATTCCCTTCAATCTCTCCAGCTCGCTTGGTTGCTCCACTTCTGACCTTAGCCAGGCTTCCGAACATCTCCCACTCGGTGCGGTAAATCATCTTATCATCGCTTAAGTCTACCACTAGAAAGACTTATGCTAGTAAGTGGAAACGTTTCTCTTTCTGGGCAGAAGCTAGGAATATAGATCCCTTTTCAGCCCCTGTGCACCATATTTTGGATTTTTTAGCGGAACTTTTTCATGCTGGATCTTCTTCTGCCATGATTAGAGTTCAGTTAGCTGCAATTTCAAACTTTCATACAGGTCTATCACATACTAGTATTATGTCCCATAAGCTTTGTAAAGCTTTTCTTAAAAGGACTACTTTACTCAGGCCCCCAGTGAAAGATCCCCTGCCTCCATGGGATCTAAATTTGATTTTAGCTTCCCTGATACTGCCCCCCTTTGAACCTGCAGCTTCTTGTTCTTTGAAGTTTCTTTCTTGGAAAACCCTTCTTCTGGTTGCAATTACTTCAGCCAGAAGAGTTTCTGAACTTCAGGCTCTTTGTGTTCGCCCTCCTTATCTAGTTTTCCACAATGACAGAGTTTCTCTCTGGACTAATCCTTCCTTCCTTCCAAAGGTTTCTTCTGACAATAATTTGAATCAGTCTACTGATCTGCCTGTGTTTTTTCCAAATTATTCCAACAAGGCAGAATACAAATTGCATCAACTGTATGTTTATAGACAGTTATGTTTTTACTTGCATAGAACTAAGCAAATCAGAAAATCGGACCAGCTGTTCTGTCCTATGCTGAGGGTAAACAAGGTCTACCTGTGTCGAAAGTAACCTTATCTAGGTGGTTGACATCTGTTATTACATTTTTATTTCAGCTAAGGAATAAAGAGCTTCCTGCTAAACCAAAAGGTCACTCCACTAGAACTCTAGCTACTTCAGTGGCTTTTCAGGCAAGATTGCCAATGGAAACTATTTGTGCGGCAGCTACATGGGCCAATCCTCATACCTTTATTTCACATTATAAGCTGGACGTGGCCTCCGGGAGCAGAGCTGATTTTGGTTCCACTGTTCTGAAGAGTCTGTTCCGATGAGCCACCCAGGATTGAGGTGCTAGGGACGCTGTCCCAACCAGCAAGAATGAAGGCGAGATAGACAACTTAACATTAAGAAGTTATGTACCTACCATAACGTTCCATGTTAGTTGTCTTCTTCTCGCCTTCTTTCTTGTGTCCCACCCTCCATCCTCTTATCCTAGTAGACCGAGAAAAGTTCCTTATGTTTTTTTCTCACTGGCTGAGTCTTCTCTGGCTATTTCTTCTGACTAGTAGTCTCTCCAGTAGGATTTATGCATTCTAGGACAGGATTCCTGTATTATTATTATTATGTTTGCAGTTAGACTTACCAAATGAGATCTGGGTATCTAGCGCCAGGCATCATGGGATATAGGGGGGCCTCGAGCCAGTAAGCAGCTCTCGAGCTTTTGAAGATGGCCGAGTCGGAGCCGAGGATCGGCTTCGAGCCCAACCAGCAAGAAAGAGGGCGAGAAGAAGACAACTAACATGGAATGTTATGGTAGGTACATAACTTCTTAGTCAGAAACAAATTTCGGCTCAACACTATTTCTTATTCGCATCGTGTGAAACGAGGCATACAGAACACACTCAAATTTTTGCATAAATATGTACGATATTAATAAAAATATTCAAATTACTACAAAAAATGTTTGAAATAAAGGGAAATTACTGCATTTTTTCACAAAGCATATGTATTTTCGTATTAAGTAAAGCTGTCCGAGTTTTCAGAAGTGTATGAAGTGTTCATATGCTCATGCAGTGTTACACTAAAGTTGTTTTGCAAAGTACAGCCATTACAAGGCATATTTCGCAGAGTAGAGCCGTTACAGAGCATATTTTGAAGAATGTATTGTGTATTTGGATGTTAAAAGCTCACAGGCCTGTTTGTTCGTACATAATTACAAGAGCCATATTTTCAGTGTGTTTGTGTATACTTTGTGGGCATGGCAGACTGATTTCGAAAGCCCAGTGCACTTGTTGCTTGACAGTAATATTGCTGAGAATTGTAGAGTGTTTGAGCAAGCGTATGACATTTTCACACAGGCTGTATTTTCTGTTAAAGATTACCGTACAGAGGCATTTATTCTATTTAATTTAGCTGGGTCAGAAGCCAAAGAAAGGTATCACTCATTTGTGTATGCACCTGCTATTTATGATGGAGAGAGGGAAAACCGTCCTATTGTACTGGCTGAGTCAAGGGAGGACCCGGAGTGCCTTAAAATGTAAATTTAGAGAAACGTGTAACCCCCAGACAAATGTTACAATGGAAAGGCACTTATTTTACACAAGGGATGAAAAGCCTGGTGAAACTTTTGCAGCATGTATAACTGACCTGAGAAATAAAGCTAAAACATGCTGATTTGGTGACTTATGGGATGAGCTGATAAGACAGACTTGTGTGTGGTATAAAAGATGATGCTGTGAGAAAGATTTTGCTTTGTGACTTTGAATAAGTGCATTGAGATTTGTCAGATATGAGCTTACTGAAAAGCACACACTTATGCCTTCAAGTGAAAGCAGCTCTGGAAGGCACAGTGGTAAAGCTTATGTTGATAGTATGCAGTACATGGTTAAAAGAAATGGGCCCCAGCACATGGCAGCTCTTGCCACAACTACTGGTAAACCCCAGAACTTTCTAGCACATTCCAGACTTCGCACAGCCTCAGTGAAGCATAAGAGTGAGTCAGCAAAAAGCATGGGCCCCAACCAAATTTCATTTGTCAACTGTCATAATTGTGGCAGTAATCTTGAATCTAAAAGGGAAAGTGTGTTTGGTCAACAATGCCACAAATGTAATAAATGGAATCACTTCAAAAGATTTTGCAAATCAAGAGTACGGGTGATCTAAGGGAACATTTTAAGAAACTACTTGATCAGTTAGACTGTGACAAGCCCACTCTTTATGTTTATGGTGTGTCGGTGCTTCCTAAAACAGTTAATGCTGTTGATTTTAAGGGACAAGAATGAAGTATTTTGTACTGTTGGGACAAATGGCAAATCCACAGAGCTCAAAAGTTGACACAGGTTCTAAAGTGCAGTGTTATGTCTGCAGAAACATTTGCCAAAGTATGTAAAGTTGAAAGGCTTTATTTGGCAAGGTATGCAAAACTTGTTGCTTATGGAGTTGAAGAAATTCAAACTGAAGGCTCAGTAGTGCTTTTATTTTACGCTGCAGGGGAATGCTACAACTTATTATTTTATGTGGTCAAGAGGCAAGCTCCGTCATTACTAGGGCTCAAATACTCTCTGCAAATGGGACTACTTTCATCCAATAAGGAAGTAAACCAAATTAGCTTACAAGACCACTAGTCTAATTTTGCCCAGCACATGTTTTTCTACCTATGCTGATCTTTTCCAAGACAAACTAGGCAAACTTCAGTTGGGTACTCCATGAAGTTAGGCCCAGAGGTCAGTGCAGTTACCAGCCCAGCACGTAAAGTTCCAATAGCCATGCAGGACAGAGTCAAAGCCGAGTTAGATAAAATGATCTGCCTTTCGCAAACCCGAACTGGGTGTGAGCCAGAGTTTGGAGGTTACCAATGTCTTTGTTTGAGTTCCATGATTATACGTTCCATGGCCTTGCAAACCAGGCTCGTCAGGCTAATAGGTCAGTAGTTCCCGGGATCAGTGGTAGCTCCGTCTTTGTGTAGTGGGATAACTGTTGCTGTTCGCCATTCAGTGGGTACAAAGCCTGATGCAAGGCTATTATTGAACATAGTGCTTAAGTGAGGAGCCAGTTCATTCTGAAGTTCATGTAAAACGCAGCCTGGGATGTTGTCTGGTCCCATGGATGCTGTGTTTTTGGCTTTAGAGAGTGCAGCTTTTACCTGCATAGTTGAGATTACAGGGACTCTGCATTCTTCCTGTGTAGATGTGGGCCCTTTAAAGGGTGGGGAGGGTAAATTTAGCACTGAACCTATCTGCCAGAATGTTGGCAATTTCAGTTGGTTCTGTAATTTTCGTGCCATTGTGCTGTAACTAAGAGCAGATCTGGGTGTTGCCATCGAGATTCTTGACATAGCTATCGAATGCTTTGTGGTTGTCCTTAGAATTAGTAGCAATTTTGTTTTCGTAACTAGCTTTGGAGGATCTTGTAAGGGATCTCGGCTTCTTACTGAGGTTGACCAGGGAGCTCCTCCACTCATGGGATTTTACTCTTTTGCAACAGTTTCTTCTTCCTTCTGTTGTACAGTTTGTTTATGGCAGGGGACCACCAGATTGGCTTCCTTTTTTTGGAGGATAGCGTCTTGGCTTTGTTTTGGATAGCTTGATCCATGGATTCGTGTAAGTGCTTATAGAGTGCATTTGCATAGGATTCAGCAGTTGTAACTGTATTGTCCATCTGCATGGGTGTCATGAAGTTCACCACTTCTGTCTTAAGAAGCATGAAGTTGGCTTTGGAGAAATTTTTTACCATGGTTTCCTTAATGGGGGGTGGGGGCGGGATGTGGATATCAAGGGTGATTAGCTTATGGTCGGATCGGACCAACGAGGAGTTGACTTTAGGTGTGGAACACCGGTCACTCATGTTGGTAATGAGTAGGTCTAGGATGTTGTTGCCCCTGGTGGGGGGTGTGGATAAGTTGATCCAGGGCACTGGAGTTTATGAATTCCAGAAAGCATTGAGCTAAGGAGTTGGTACACAAGTAGTTTTCCCAGTTAATGGTGGGGTAGTTGAAGTCACCCATTATTAGGGTGTTTGGTTGAACCTTAATATCTTCCAGTACATCAAGAAAAGAGGAGTGGTAATCCTGGGGCATGGTGGGGGATCTGTAGCAAGCTACAATTTGGATTGTAGTTTTGCCCAGAGTTAGTTGCACTTGGATAACCTCAGATGCATTATGCTGAGCAACTAGCCTGGAGGTGTGGATATCCTTCATGAATATGGACACACCTCCGCCTTTGGTGTTTCGGTCCAGGTTACATGGCCGAAAAGTGTGGTATGAGTTATAACCTGGTAGTGCAGGGGTGCTCTCTGGAGCCTTATAAGTTCATAGGTTGGTACTGGGCTATCTGCCCAAAGGCATATATTAGCCCACCCACGTTGTACGGTATTCACCGCCCCTTTAGTAGTTCCCTAGACCCTTGTACTAGCAGCTAGTACCCTCGGCCCCTATCTAGTAGTGCTGTTGGTGTGATCACCGGTGTGAACTTTGTTACCCATCCACTCATCAAGGTTCCTCTTGAAGAGTGATAGTGAGGAGCTCTGTCTTATGTAGATCGGGACCCTGTTCCATAGTAAGGGAAGTCTCTGCGAAGGGAATCTGTCCCTCCAGCATGTTCTATTCATTGTTGTGTTGAGGTTTATATCCCTAGAGCATGTAGCTCGAGTAGAGTTTGTTTTGCTAAGATGGAGCATGTTCAGCAATTCTGGGTTGGACATGGCTCTGTACGTTAGACAGAGATCGCCTCTGAGAAAGCGGTATGCAACAGAGAACAGTCTTAGCTTTTTCAATCGTACTGCATAGGGCAACTGTTTGAGGCCAGTAATCCTCTTGGTTAGGTACCTCTGTGGTCTCTCCAGCTGCTGGAGATGTCTAGCCAGGTACATTCCAATTGGTGCATTGTACTCCAATAATGGGTCTGATGAGGGAAGAGTAGAGGGTACCAGGTATCAGTCACTGCACCGATATCAGTGTTCTCCATTTTAAGGAGTGCCTCGAGTGCATTTTGACATTTAGACTTCTAGCATTGAGTAGCATTACCCTCAGTTTTTGCTTGCCTGTTCCTGTTACGGTGGTGAATTTGTTATTTGAACCTTGCCTAAAACAGACACTATAGGGGCGGCAAGAGCCTTAGCCAGTATCCAGAATCCCAGGGGTGACAGGTGCAGGTCATCTGTGGCAAAGCATAGTGGTCTGTCGACCATGTCATCCCAAGCGGACAGATATTGGATCCCCTTAGAATGACACCAGAAGCGCCAGTTGTTGAAGTCAATCATTTTGTCCTTGTACTGCGGTATAATTCTGGGCGATAGCAGAATGCTGCTCAGGGCTAGGGTCATACTCTCTCTTCATGTAGTCCAGGGAGGTATGTCTCAGGTCATTCACACCAACATGGACAATGACAGAGTCATATTTGTACTTGTGGAGTGACCTGAGTGCGTGGGTTATGTGGCAGATCCTGGCACCCGACCGGCAGCTGACAGTAACCTTCTTGTTTAGCTTGGTGAGTGGGACATCAGTGTGCCTGACTATAGAGTCACCTATGACTAGGGTGTTGGGTACATTGTTTTGCCTTATTGGATGTGGTTGAGTGGCACACTGAGTCTGTGGGCTGTGTCATTTGGGTTGTGTTGAGGGATGGAGATTGCTTGCGTTTCTGCTTTGGAGGTCTCTGTTGCTTAGACATATTATTATTGAGAGCCTCCGCGAATGTTTTTGTGTTACTATGTGTGGATTTTGGTGGTGTAGATGTAGTGAGACTGTGAGTGTGGTGTGGTGCACATGTTTTCCTTCTCCTCTTGACTGTCAAGTTGAGTCTTGGTTGGAGAGAGCTTTACCTCCAGTTTGGCTAGATAAGTACATCTCTCACAGGTTGTAGTGTTGGGTGGTAGGAGGAGAGGGTTGTCTGTGTACATGAGGCAATTTCTACATTGCCTCAAGATGCCCAGATTCATCAGATAGACAGGAGAAAACACTGGGAGCTGACCCTTGGACATGCCTGAATAAAAAACTGTTTTCCTCTCGATAAGTGAGGAAAGTGAGTACACGAGCTGTTTTTCTCTAAGCAAGTGAGAAAAGTAAGTACAAAAACTGTTTTCCTCTAGGTAATGAGGAAGGTTGAGTGCTATAGTAATTAGTAGCTTATTTAGTGCTTACAAGTGCTGAGCACGAATACGCAAATTTAAGTGGCAAAACTAAGAATCTGTGTCTGCACTAGACTAGTTACAGGACAATGTAGATGTACCTGTGAGGTTGAGGCATCATGGCAACAACCATACCAGTGGTGTGTCATGCCAGATTGCATGTAAGGAAAGTCCTGTCTTGTACCACTTGGGTGCAGTTGTCCCAAAACTTGACTGCTAGCACATGACTTTCATGCCCTGCAAATCTCACCACCTTTGGTGCTTAGTTTCCTGACCACATGACCTATGGGAAAGAATCTGGCTTGGAATGTTAATTATTACAACCTTCCATTGATATTTCCACTTGAGTTTTGAGCAGATTTTGGCAGGACAATGTGTCCATTACCTGCATATGTTAAGTCTTAGTTCTTGACTGAGGCTGTGGTTATGTTGCAGCTTACGTAAGGTCTTCCACCTTCTTTCCTTCCTGTTGGGTGGGTGATGCAACTCATAATTTAGCATGCATGTTTTCAGCTGCAGCCATCAGTATGATGCTGTACCATCTTCCACATTCCACTTCTGTCCTGACTCGAGGTGTAAATTAGTTATAAAATTTGTTTCAGCCCTTGGACAATGAACTAACATCTTTTTCCTTTTTCAGACTGCAGAAGGAACTCTCTTCTAGAAATGCTGTTCGTATCGATCTTTCCAACACTGGGAGGGGAAGTTATTATTATTTTGGGTCTTTTTTCCTGATCTTATCACTTTGGCTTCATTTTCCATGACACCTTCTTTAGCGTTTCACTTCCTTTCTGTTGACAAAGCATGGTTAGGGATTTTGTGTGTACTGGGTTGTTGTATCTTTCGGCTTTTCCCGGTTAGGGGTCGCCACAGCGGAACTCCGGTCCGCTAATGATTGGCAGTAGATTTTTACATACCAACTTGCCAGGCCTGACGTACAACCTTCAACGAAGGTGTGCCCATTCACGCATGTCTCCACACAGAAGACGCTTTAGCTGATAATCTAACAGGACAACGTTTTACTGTGAGGCGACAACGCTACCGCACCACCACCGCAGCTATATTGTGTGTACTGGGTATGTACAGATAATCTGTGTGCACAAGTCAAATTACTGTGTGTGTGTGTGTGTGTGTGTGTGTGTGTGTGTGTGTGTGTGTGTGTGTGTGTGTGTATGTATATGTATATGTATATGTGTGTGTGTGTGTGTGTGTGTGTATATATGTATGTATATATATATATATATATATATATATATATATATATATATATATATAAATATGTACATAGATATGACTATATATTTGTATATGTTGTATATACATACTGTGTGCATATACAATATTTGTATGTATACACATGCACATATCCAGGTACATGTCTGCATACATACTCACGCGCAAAATATGTATGTTTACGTGTATGTATTCAGTGTTGGCAGAAATATATGTAATCTGTACACACATGCAAGTATACATGTATAGGTCTGTGTTTATAGAGTTTGTGTGTGGTCTTTGTATGGGCTTAACTTTTGCTAGTCACATGCTAGATAGTAATTTCTGTGTCCAGTTCTTTCTCTGAGCTTTATTCACTGGTTGTGAGGTACTGGTTTCTGCTTGTACTCCATAGATAGTATACCAGTATAAGTCTTTAGCTTTTAGTTAGAAGAATAACCTAGATGTTCATCGTGTTACCCTGCTGCAGTCATCACACTTGGGTTATCCTGCCATCAGGCAGTCCCGCAGTCTGCCTGAATTCCAAAATCTTGGTCCGGCGTCGGTTGATGTTGCTTCTTCCATGACGTCAGTGCGCCAGGGGTATATAAGAGGCATCCGGCGCCATTTTCCCCAGTCTTTCTTGCCGTGCGGTGCCCGAAGAAGAAGCAGTTCGCAAGTGCCAGTCGGCAGACACCTGAGATTTTCGATTCGAATTTCAGTCCGAAGTCTTCGATAAAGCTAAGTACCCCGTTTGGGAACCTTTTCTTGCCTCAGTCCGATGTCAGAAAAAGTTAACAACTGCATTTCTTGTGGGAAGCAAATACCTCATAAAGACTTCCATTCCTATTGTATTCCTTGCCTAGGCCCAGACCACGACGTCACAGGTTGTCAGTTTTGTGCTAGGTTTAATAAACGAACCATCAAACGCCGTTTTGACTTTGCACGACATTACTTTGGTAGGAAATTTAATTATATCATTCCGTCGGAGCAGCCGACGACCGGCATACATAAAAAAAAACGCAAGGATAAGGACAGGCAGCCTAGGAACAAGCCGGACTCCGAGGCCTCTGCTGGGCCTGTCGCCAGTTCCCCGGTTTTCAGTGAGGCGCCTACGCAGCCCCTGATGACCGCAGAACTGGAACCCCAGACAGCTGCGGAGTCTACTAGGCCGACGCAGCCATCTTCCGACACCAGAGCAGTAGTAGACCCCTGCGCAGTGGAAACACCTTAGGTTGCAGAAGGTGTCTTCAGACCGACTACACTCACCATTAAATCTTATGCTAAGCTTAAAACTCCTTTAAAACCTAAGAAGACTGTACATCAGTCTACAGTTCAAGGCCCCATGCCTAAGAAACAGATGCCAAGATGACTGAAGATTTGATTACCCTAATCAGGGGTTCCCATCCCACTCCTGATAAAAGACCAAGACAAGAGGAGGATTATGCTTCCTCTGACCAGGTTTCAATTTCCTCAGATTCTTCTGAGGAACAGGATTACACTTTTCCACCTTATGAAGACTCTGATGCTGAAGACTCTATTCCCTCAGCATCTCCCCCTGAAGACTACTCCTTTGGGGAAACTTTACATACCATGAGGGAACATTTCCACTGGGAAGGCCAGGGCTACTCTGATTCTAAGAAAAGGCTCTGAGACTTCCTTTTACTACCCCAGCACAGACCTCTTGCTATCCCTCCAGTTTTAGATATTGTGGATGTTTACTTGGAGTGTAGTTTAAATCCGGACTTTCTACCTCCTGCTCCAGCCAAACCAGACCGGTACTACAGAGTACCTGACTCTCTCTCAAATTCCTTTATAAAAGCCCTGTGGCTGACCCAGAAACAATTTCCCAGGGTCCTAAGGGAGCTAAAGCTTCTATGGCTAAAAATCCTGTGTCCTCCTGAAAGGGATTCCAGAGCCCTAGATAGATGGGGAAAGAAAATATACACCTCAGCAACTCTGGCTAAGAGAGCATTAAATTGTCAGTTTCACATGCTGAAATATCAGCAATTCCTAATGTTTCAAATAAAACAAAAGATGAGCACGCACCCTCAACAGTCTGAATTCAAGGAAATGCAGGATCTGTTGCATGCAGCTGAACAGGTGGGCAAACATACTTTACAATGCGGATTTGATTCGTTGGAAGCTTCCTGTAGAGCAGCTGTTACTGGCTCTGTCATATGTAGACATGCTTGGTTAAAAGAACAAACCCTTCCCGATTTATGTTAAAGCAAAATTATTGGATGCACCTTTACAGCAGGATGTATTATTTGGTGTCAAAGCAGAAGAGGTTTTAAAGAAAATGGAGGATAAGGCAAAGTCTATGCAGGCGGTCAAGGATTTTTTGCAGGTACAACCCCCTCGTTTCAGCAGAAATTGGCCAGCAAAAAACTGGTCCTTTCCAGCTTCTGACAGATCACAGAGGGGCAAATACAGATGCCCAAGGGGCAGCGGTCAGTCACAAGGCCCTTACAAACCTCGCCAATGGGGTACTGCTACCCAGAAAGGAGGAGAAGACAGGCCCCAAGCTAGCAGAAGACAAACACAATGACTCGATCCTCAAACTACCAAGCAAATCTCTCCTGGCAGCTCCCTTGGGAGGAAAATTAGCATTTTTTGCAGACAACTGGCACATCATCACAAAAGACAAATGGGTCCTAAACATTGTCTCTCAAGGATACAGATTCCACTTTCATACCTTACCAAGGATAAAAGGAATGCCAAACCTGCCACCAAATCAATGGGCACAGGCACAAAAACAAATTACAGCTCTCATGGACATGAGAATCATTCAGCAGGTACCTACACAGGAGCAAGGACAAGGATTTTACTCAAGACTCTTTTTAGCCCCAAGAAAGGACAAAGCATGGAGACCCATTCTGGATCTTTCAATTCTGAACACCTATCTGCAAGTACCAAAATTCAAGATGCTTAACACTACAGCAGCTTCTTCCCATACTGGGCAAGAATGCTTGGCTAGTAACATTGGACCTCAAGGAGGCATACCTGCATGTCCCTATCAGACAAAATTGCAGAAGATACCTCCGCTTCATTGCAGGTTCAACGCATTATCAATTCTCTGCACTGCCCTTTGGCTTATCTACTGCGCCCAGGGTCTTCACAAAATGCCTGGCACCAGTAATTGCATACTGTAGACAAAGAGGAATTCAAATATACCCATACCTGGACGACTGCCTTATTCAAGCAGAAAGCAAGGACATTCTTTTAAACCATCTGGCGTTTGTCAAACATCTTATAAGTTGCCTAGGGTACACAGTAAACGAAAAGAAATCAAAACTAGTGCCCTCACAAAACATAATATTCCTGGGTGCCAGCTTGAATACAATGGCCCAGATGGCTTATCTCACGCCAGACAAGCAACAACAGCTGACTCAGTATTTCAAAATAATGACAACAAAGACCAAACTCCCTGCAAGAAAAATTCTGCAGGCCTTGGGATTCATGGCATCTTGCATACTACTACCATTTGCAAAACTGCATATGAGGAAATTACAATGGTACCTGAAAAGCGTATGGACTCAGCACAGCCACAGCTTGGAAACAATGATACCACTCATTCCCTGCCTTCAACAGGAGTTTCTGTGGTGGGCACAGGCATGTCACCTCAACAAGGGTCTGCCTTTCACCTTACCCACAGCCAGGCAATCTATGACAACAGATGCATCGGACTATGCCTGGGGAGCACACATGGCAGGACAGTGCATTCAGGGCAAATGGACTACAGATCAGAGGCATCTGCATATCAATCAAAAAGAAATGCTAGCAGTACAGAATGCCCTAACAGCTTTCAAGGACTTCTTACACCCAGGACAACTAATAATAAAGACTGACAATACCACAGTAATGTGGTACATAAACAAGCAAGGGGGCACACATTCCTATCCTCTATGCAGGCAAGCAATGACCTTGTGGAACACTGCACTGTCTTACCAGGTTCAATTACAAGCACAATTCCTGCCAGGAAAGAAAAACACATTGGCAGACGACCTAAGCAGAAACATCATGGATCCACGGTGGAAACTAGATCCACAAGTATTTGCAATGATAGCTCAAAAATGGGGACGCCCATACATAGATCTGTTTGCAAGCCCCCAAAACTACCAACTTCAAAAATTTTGCACAAGGGCATTCCATCCACAAGCTTGGAAAGTGGACGCCCTCTCATTCAGTTGGAAAACATTAACAGTGTATGCCTTTCCTCCACTGCCTCTTCTAGCAAAGGTACTGCTGAAAGTCAGATTAGAGAGGCCACAAATGATACTCATTGCACCAGACTGGCCACGCCAGCATTGGTATCCAATTCTAAGGAACATGGCCCACGGCCCACCATGGATTTTACCACAAATTCCTCACCTGCTCACCCAGCGAGACAATCTGATTCTTCACAGCCAGCTCAAGACTTTAAACCTGGCTGCATGGCAAATTACCTAAACAGCCACCCAACACCTCTATCCAAAGCTGTTATGGATGTCATTCTGGAGGCCAGGAGGCCCAGCACCAGGAAAACCTATTCAGACAAATGGAAAAGATTTTGCGCCGGGAACCAGGCTAAAGGCCAAAATCCCCTTGATCTAAACATTTCTCAGATTCTACAATATTTAACTGAGATGTTGCACAAAGGACTTCCCTTTTCATTTATTAAGATCCACGCCTCAGCAATTTCAGCTCATTACAACACGGATCCTCCTTTATTCTCACATCCACTGCTAAGACAGTACCTCAGAGGGGCTAAGAACATAAGACCGCCAAGGAGAGCACCAACACCTACTTGGGATCTCAACTTTGTTCTGGAAAAGCTTACACTGCCGCCCTTTGAACCAGCTTTTTCAGCTGATTTAAAATTTCTTTCATGGAAAACTGCCCTGCTACTAGCAATAACCTCAGCTAGAAGAGTCTCAGAGCTACAGGCACTAATGGCAGTGGAGCCTTTCCTCATTTTTCATCAAGACAGAGTCTCTCTACGAACTAACCCTTCCTTTATGCCAAAGGTGGCAACCAGTGTGGCCCTAAACCAAACCATTCATTTGCCCACCTTTTTCCCAAATCCCCAGAACAAAGGAGAAAGACTCCTGCACTCTTTGGACATTCACAGGCAATTACGTTACTACTTGGATAAAACTAAGGCTTTCATCAAAACTGACCAGCTCTTTGTAAAACAGACCATTTCTAAATGGATAGGGCATTGCATACGTTTCTGCTACACGCATCATGGGAAACCGGTACCTGCTAACATTAGGTCCCACTCCACCAGGGCTACAGCTACAACAGCAGCCTTTCTCAGGGGAGTGCCAACCAAGGATATTCTGGAAGCTGCAACTTGAGTTCAGTGCACACCTTCACCAAACACTATCACTTACCGCTATATTCTAAGACTAGAGCTGGTTTTGCAGGGCCTTCTAGCTTCTTCTAACCCTGTTTAACTCCACCTCCCATCCTTAGCTTTGGGATTCAATCCAAGTGTGATGACTGCAGCAGGGTAACACGATGAGCATAGTGCAGTTTTGTACCTACCATAAATGTAGATGTTAGAGTGTTCACCCTACTGCAGTCCAGGTTACCCTCCCTCCATCCCCTCTGAACTAGCTGAACTTATCTATACCACTCTATCCTATACAATCTCTGTGGTGTATTTGCTTGTGCCTAAAGGTATTGTTTTATTTTTATCTAGCTATATATATATATTTTGCCTACCTATTGGGGGCACCTGACATCTGGGGCAAGAAAAACTGAAGAAAATGGTGTCGGATGCCACTTGTATACCCCTGGGCACTGACGTCAGGGAAGAAGCGACAGCAACCGACGCTGGACCAAGACTTTGGAATTCAGGCCGACTGCGGGACCGCCTGACGGCAGGATAACCCAAGTGTGATGACTGCAGCAGGGTGAACACTCGAACATCTACATTTATGGTAGGTACAAAAAGTACAGTTTTGTACCTACCATAAATGTAGATGTTCGAGGATCCACATTGCTGCACTCCTAACAATTGGGGTAGTCCGCTGTCCCAGTCGGCCCGAATACCAAAGTATATGGCTGACGTCGGTCAAGGCGCATTAGTCTGACGTCAGGACGTCAGGGTACTAATGCGCATAACCAACGTCATATCCTCAGTCTTTTCTTGCCCCAGATGTCAGAAGACCCTAAAAAGACAAGGCCAAAACCAAAAACACCAAACACTCCTGCACCAAAAATATGTACAATATATACAAAATTACAAGAGTATAACCTCACCCACACAACCACCCCTAAACACAGAGGGGAAGGAGGGAGGGTAAATTGGACTGCAGCAATGTGGATCCTCGAACATCTACATTTATGGTAGGTGCAAAACTGTACTATGTTCTTCATTCCACATTGCTGCAGTCCTAACAATTGGGTAGAATCCCAAAGCAGAGGTAAGGGAGGCTGGCAAATCATAAAGAAGCAGGAGCTGTCAACATGCCTTGCAAAATAGCTGTGGCAAAACCAGCCCTAGATTTAGAGTAGAGAGGAAGGTGGTAATGCTTAGAGAAAGTATGCACTGAACTCCAAGTAGCTGCCTCCAAAATATCCTTAGTTGCCACCCCTTAGAAATGCTGTTGAAGTGGCAGTAGCCCTAGTGGAATGAGGCCTAATCCCAGCTGGAATCTCCTTGCCATGATGGGAATAACAAAATGCAATGCAAAACCCAATCCACTTAGAAATAGTTTGTTTTGACACAGGCTTGCCCTGAGAACTCAAAGCAAAAGAAACAAACAACTGCTGAGACTGCCTAAAATCCTTAGTCCTGCTTAAATAATAACGCAACTGCCTGTGTACATCTAAAGTGTGCAAAATCTTTTCTCCCTTATTTTGGGGATCTGCATAGAAAGTAGGCAAATGAATAGTTTGGTTTAAAGCCACACTAG
Organism: Protopterus annectens; assembly: GCF_019279795.1. Lineage (NCBI taxonomy): Eukaryota > Metazoa > Chordata > Ceratodontiformes > Protopteridae > Protopterus > Protopterus annectens. The sequence goes on along the minus strand of NC_056730.1, from coordinate 707,039,609 downwards.
AAACCACCTTAGGCATAAAAGGAGGATTAGTACGTAATGATACCCTATCCTTATGGAAAATCAAAAAAGGCTCTACCGCCATAAGGGCCTGCAATTCAGAAACCCTTCTTGCAGAATAATGGCCAACAAAAAAGCAGTCTTCCATGACAAGTATTTCAATTCAGCAGTAGCCGCAGGCTCAAAAGGTTGTAGAGTAAGTTTCTCCAACACAAAATTGAGATCCCAAGCAGGAGTAGGAGCTCTACGTGGGGTCTTATATTCTTTGCCCTCTAAGAAATTGCTTGAACAAAGGATGCGAAAACAATGGTGGGTCACAATCATAGTGAGCTGAAATTGCTGCAGCATGAATCTTAATGGAAGAGAAAGACAAACCTTTGTCCAATAACTCAGTAAGATATTGAAGAGCCACACTCAAATTAGGCTCAGAAATCTCCAAATTCTTTGCTGCACTCCAAAATAAAAATCTCTTCCATTTTTCTGCGTACACTTTCCTTGTACTAGGTCTTCTGGCTTCCATAATCACATTTAAAACTTGTTGAGGAAGTTGAGACCTGCTGTGTTTCAAAACAGAACATGCCAGGCTGTTAGATGAAGAGAGTGAAGCTTGACATTGAGCAGGTGACCGTCTCTCTGAGACAACAGGTGTGGAATCAAAGGTAAAGGCCATGGAGGCTTCCTTACCAGACTCCTCAGTAATGGGTACCAGTGTTGCCGAGGCCAATCTGGAGCTATTAAATCATCCTTGGCTTGTCTTGTCTGACCTTTAGGAGCACCTTTGGGAGAAGAGGCAGAGGTGGAAAGGCATACACATGAAGATTTTTCCAACTGAAAGAAAGAGCATCCACTTTCCAAGCTGTGTGATGAAACCTCTTTGTGCAAAACTTTGGCAGCTGGTGGTTTAGTGGAGAAGCGAACAGATCTATGTCTGGAGTTCCCCATGACACTGTCAATTTCCAAAATACATGAAGATCCAGTTTCCACTCGTGGGGATCCATGATTTGTCTGCTTAACACATCTGCTAAGGAGTTCTGTGCTCGGCAGAAACCTTGCCTGAAGAGTTAGTTGCAGGCTGAGCGCAGTCTCCCATAAAATCATTGCTTGCCTGCATAGGGTAAGAATGTGTTCCCCTTGTTTGTTGATGTACCACATGACAGTTGTGTTGTCTGTTAGAATCAACACCTGCCCTGGAAGAAGTAACTCCTTGAAAGCCATTAATGCAAACTGGACTGCTAACATCTCCTTCATGTTGATATGTAGATGCTGTAGTCTGGCAGGCCACTTGTCTTGTATCCACTTTCCATTTAGATGAGCTCCCCAAGCAATGTCTGAGGCATCTGTCGTTAGAATCTGACTCGCCTCTGGCGGGTCACAGAGAGTCCCTTGTTTAGGTGACATTCCTGAGCCCACCACAAAATTCCTGTTGAATGCAAGGTATTATTTGAATGACAGTGTCCAAATCCTGGCAGTGCTGTGTCCATACATTTTGAGATACCATTGCAGCTTCCTCATATGCAGTTTGGCATTGGGAAGCACCAGAATACAAGATGCCATGAACCCTAAGGCTTGAAGGACTGTCCTTGCAGTCAGCCCGGACTGAAGAGATAGTTGATGGAAGTAAATGGAAAGATTCTTTTGTTTGTCCGGGGTTAAAAGGCCATCTGGGCTGCTGTATTCAGTCTCACACCCAGAAAGCACATGTCTTGAGAGGGTACTAGACTGGACTTTATTTCGTTCACAGAATACCCTAGGCATCTTAGCACTGCTATCACATATTCCAAATGCTGTAAAGGTCTTCCTTTTCTTGAGCCAGAATCAGGCAGTCGTCCAAGTAAGGATAGATTTGTATTCCTTTTAGCCTGAAGTAAGCTATCACTGGAGCCAGAACCTTTGTGAATACTCTGGGCGCAGTAGATAAGCCAAAGGGCAATGCAGAGAACTGATAATGGGAATTTCCAGCTCGAAACGCAGATACTTCCTGCAACTTAGTCTGATAGGCACATGAAGGTAAGCCTCCTTGAGATCTAAAGTTACCATCCAGTGATCTTTGCCCAGCAGAGGTAAAAGCTGTTGTAACGTCAACATTTTGAACTTGGGAATGTCCAGATAAGTGTTGAGGATAGATAAATCCAAAATTGGTCTCCACGTGTTCCCCTTCTTTGGTACTAGGAACAGGCGAGAATAAAATCCTAGGCCCCTTTCTGGCACAGGAACCGGCTGAATGGCCCCTATTTGGAGTAACAGAGAAATTTGCTTGTGAGCCTCTTTTCTTTGTAGAGGAGGAATGTCTGGCATGCCTTTGAAAGGAGGCAAGGTATGGAAATAAAACCTGTAACCGTGGTGAATGATATCCAAAACCCATCTGTCTTGGGTAATTAAATCCCAATTTTCTTTGAAAAGAGCCAGCCTTCCTCCCAAAGGTGCTGCCAGGCGAGAATGTACTGGCAGCTGAAAAGGCAGGTCATTGGGTCTGTTTACGAAAGGACTGACCCCTGCCCTCACCAGAAGTCTGAGCAGGTGAACTCCCTGTTCTAGGCCTAAAAGAACCTTGAGCTCTGCCCCTACCACGTCTAGACCTACCCCTAGACTGGGAATCATAAGCAGGATATGTCCATCCCTTAGTAGGCCAATTTCTACTAAACTTGGAGGCTGCACCTGCAAAAAATCTTTAACAGTTTGCATAGACTTAGCCTTGTTCTCCATTTTCTTTAAAACTGCTTCCACAGGCGAACCAAACAACACGTCAGACTGTAATGGAGCATCCAAAATCCTTGTCTTAACATGCTCAGCTAAATTCTGATCCCTCAACCAGGCGTGCCTCACGAAGAACAGAACCAGTGGCAGCCACCCTCGAGGAGGCCTGCACAGCATCAAAACCACATTGCAAGGAATGCTTACCCACCTGTTCAGACACATGAACTAAATCCTGCAACTCTTTACACTCAATACCTTCCGCCAGAGCATCCACCTTAGACTTCAATTGTGAAAGGAGATAATTTTGATATTTTAACATGTGAAACTGGCAATTCAACGCCCTCATGGCTAAAGTGGAAGAAGTATACACTTTCTTTCCCCATCTATCCAAAGCCCTTGCCTCTTTATCAGGAGGAACAGGATTTTTAACAACAGAAGCCTTAACACCTTTAGGCCCCTGAGAGACAGTTTCGGGTCTGCCCTAGGACTCTTAAAAGATACTTATGAGCTTCAGGCACCCTATAGTACCTATCTGGTTTAACTGGGGCAGGAGGCAAAGAATCAGGGTTCAGGGAAGCCTCTGCAAAACATCTTCCACCACATTCAGAACAGGAGGTATAGCTAAAGGCCTATGCTGGGGTAAAAACAAGAATTCCCTAAGCCTCTTCCTGGAATCAGAGAAATCTTGACCTTCCCATTTAAAATGCTCCCTCATGGAATGAAGAGTCTCTGAAAATGAAAAATCCTCAGGAGGAGAAGCTGAAGGAGTAGAATCATCCACATCAGAATCAGAATAAGGAGGATACTCCTGCAAGTCTTCAGCCGAAGACTCAGAAGCCTCCGAACACTGCTCAAAAATCTCAAACTCAGGTTCCACCCCAGGCCTCTTATCAGGAGGGGGCATAGAACCTCTAATCATAGTAATCAAATCCTCCGCCATTTTAAGCATATGTTTCTTAGGCAAAGATCCTGAAGAGCTAGGAGAAACCCCCACTGAAGTTAAACCTGGCCTGCCTCTCAAAGAAGCCTTGGAAACAGAAGGGGAGGCTCTAACCACCTTAGGAAGAGAGGGAAGAACAGCCACCTGAGAAGCCCCTTCAGCCTGGCCTACCTCCTGAGAGGACACATCCTGTAACAGTAAAGTCTCTCCCTGAGACTCCAAAGAAACTCCTGGCAGAACCTCCGGCTCCACTGAGCCTTCTAAAGAACCGGCGTCCGGGACTGTCGGTTCTTCCAATCTAGGCTTTGCTGCTTTGTCCTTGCGTTTTTGGGAAGCGGGCGGAGCATCCGGCGGCATTTTATAATTACAACGCTTCCCAAAAACTAACCTGGCACAGTCTAACCTTCTCTTAATAGTGCGTTTGTTAAATCTAGCACAAGAGCGGCATCCAACAACGTCGTGCTCAGGCCCTAAACAAGGTATACACAAGGTATGGTAATCCCTATGAGGTATCTGTTTCCCACAAGAAATACAGTTATTCACTTTTTCTGACATCCGGTTAAATACTGAGGCAAGAAAAAACCAAAATATTCCCCAACGGGGTACTTAGCCAACTTTGATTCGGTCTGAAACTCCGACTTCAGAAAATTTCAGAACGCCAACCTGCACTCGCAAAACTGCTTCTGCATCGGACCATGCGGCAAAAAAGACTGAGGATATGACGTCGGTCATGCACATTAGTACCCTGACGTCCTGACGTCAGACTAATGCGCCTTGACCGACGTCAGCCATATACTTTGGTATTCGGGCCGACTGGGACAGCGGACTACCCCAATTGTTAGGACTGCAGCAATGTGGAATGAAGAACATCTGTACTTTCCAGCATTAAGGGAAGGTATTTCCTTCCTCTGGGTGCTGCACCATGTTATGGTCCATCTTATAAAGTGTTTTTTCTAATTTTGTTAACCACCAGTATTTTCAGCCTCAGTGATAAAGATCTTTCTTTCACAGCTTAATGCCATCTGATCAGTTCATAGGGATAAATAGTAGAACAGTAGCCAAGATCCTTTGTTTGAGAGTGCATGGTTTTCCGCCCCCCCCCCCCCCCACCAGTGGAAAAAAATCCCTGTTCTACAGGCGCTGCGTAACATAAGATGTTATGTTGTCCTCTCGCCTTCCTTCTTACTGGTTATTTTCGGAACTGATCCGGGACGATGATGTGGATAGGGTGGTGCGTAGGCTTTTGAAGACACTGGCCAAACTTATTTCGGCTCTAAACCATGGGTATTTGCAGCCAGCCAAGACTACCCCAACGACTTTAATTCCTCCTCCAAGCTGACCTGGGGCTTCTGAGCCGGAATGCTTGGAGCCATCTTTTGTGGAACCATTGGTTTCGAGAACCACTCCTGTTTCTTTGGCGCCGACTACTGGTCAGACATCCTCTGGGTCATCCTGAGGAGTCTAGGAGCCGACTATCTCCGGTTGGGTCCGGGGAGGGGAGTCTGAACCGACATTTGTCAGATCCGAGCTTACCTCTCTGGGCTTTGGTGTGGGTGAGCTCAGCTCCTACATCAGCTTTGAAGCTGACCCCCTTGGTGCCGGTGATTTCTTCTGGCTCTTTGGAGCCAGAGGGGGTTGTTGGATAAGGGGAGGGGGGCTTTCGAGCTGATGAAGAGCATGTTGTCTCCACAGGCAGCTCCACTCAGAGTATCCGACATTCCTCCCCCTAAAGCACCAGTGTCTGTCTCTGCACCTCATCATCCACAGACCAGCAGAAACCCTAGGCCTCAGGGTACCTATCGGGTGAAACCCCCTCTTCCAAAACCTCTCCGGAATAAGCTTCTGAGGAGGTCCCTCGGAAGAGACTCTGCAAGAGGAACCACCTGGACTCCCCAGAGGAGTCGGTCACCTCTGACATAGACCTCGATGAGTTGGAAGGGTCACCACGGTCGTCCTCTGAAGATGTCTCCTTCGCAGACATCCTAGAAATCCTTAAACTGAGGCAGCTGGAAGCCCATTAACCCTTCTGACGAAGAGTCTGTTTTACCTGAAGGCCTTTGGGTCTCATCCTTTACTCACTTGGGTGTCTCTGCCGTTCGACAAGCTCATAGAACTAGTTAGTTGAAAGGTATGGGAGTCTTTAGATGCAGTGGAGCCTTTCCCTTGGAGGCCAAATAAATTTATCACAGCCACTGCAGACAAGGAACTTTTAACTAAAGGTGTTCCTGTGGATGCTATGGTGGTGGCAGCTGCCACCAAGAAGGAGCTCTCTGAAACATCCCTCATCTGTCCATCCTCTGAATAAAGACTCTCATACAATGGATAGATATGGGAAGCGCATGTTTTCTTCAGCGACGTTTACACTCCAATCACTGAATTGTCTGACACATTTTACAAGGCTACAAAGAGATGATCTGAAGGAGCTAGGGGGATATTCTTCAAGGTATAGTAGCTGTGGGGGTCTCTGACAAGGTTTCCTTTCAGCTCTTCACCTTAAACTCTATTGTTAACTCCTCCATGAGACTCATTTCGTATGGAGTGGATGGAGCAAGTAGGTCAGAGGGTTCAAGAATTTACTTATGGAGACATTCCTGGATGCGTTTATGCCACTTTGCAGAACCCTTCAAGTCGTCTTTTGTTAATGCCCCATTTAATGGCTTGTCCTTGGTTGGGCCAAAAGTTAGAGACTGTAACCAGGAGTGAGCAAAAAGAAGAGACTCTCTCTGCCATTGGACTCCATTTTTCCATACCTTCAAGACTTTACCCTAAAGGCTAGAAGGGGGAAAAGATGTGGTTCCGGATATTCCAGAGACCTTTCCAGGACACGCGTGGTGATTCTTCCCCCAGAGTAGAGGGGGAAACACTTAGCCAGCATCTTCCATATGTGGCAGAGGGGGTCCTCAAAATCAGGGCGACAGGGATTCGTTCCAAGGCTGGCCCTTTCAGCTCTCCTGAAAGTAGGCACGTCTGTCCAGCTCTGGAGGCATTCGGCGGATGATTATCTTTGTACCCAGAAGCCTGGCTAGAAATAACAAGAGAAGTGAGTACAAAGAATCGTATCCAAAGGTTACTCCATACCCTTTTCTTTTCCCGTCCCAAGCATAAAAAAAAACCCTGATGTTCCACCCAATGAAAGGGGTCAAGAAACCCTAGAAATTCAAAAGTTGCTGGACAAAAGCGTTATCCAAGAGGTCCCCGCAGACCAAATAGGATCCGGAACTTACTCTCAATTCTTTTTAGTGCCAAAAAGAACACGGGACTGGGGACCCAAGTTTGGATCTCAGCAAATTGAACAAATCGGTAAAAAAGACCAAGTTCTGGATGATCACACTGCAGTCTATTCTTCCCTACTTGGGAATAGACAATTGGATGTGCTTTATAGATCTCCAGGATGCGTACTATCACATGGACAGGCTGTCCAGGAGTCATTTGCATTTCTGGCTGGGATCGAGTCATTATCTGTTAAGAGCTCTGCCCTTCGGTCTCCCTATGGCCCCCAGAGTGTTCACCAAATGTATGGCAGTAGTCACTGCTCACCTGAGACATGTAGGATTCTGGGTGTTTACATATCTAGACGACTGGCTCCTGACTGTTACCACCACGCGTCTACTATTAGAGGCCAGAAACAACACATTATCCCTTTGCTCTTGACTAGGCATCACGATAAAACTACAAAAAATCTGCCCTCTTGCTATCGCAACGTATCATATTTATAAGAGCAGACATAGACACTGTAAGCATGAGAGCAAAAGTACCCACAGAAAGAGTTTCATTTCTGAGGCAACATTTCTTCAACTTGATCTCCAAGAAAAGAGTAAAGGTGATGACTGTTCTAAAAGTCTTGGGAACCATGGCAGCAGCTGTAATGTTGGCTGTCCTTTTATTATTCCCACATTGCAGTATTCATACTGTGGGATTTCCAGCCCTCGGGTGACAATGACGTCAGCTCCTATACAAAAGCTTAAGCCTGGCTGCCGTAGGTGTATGGGATGTCACACGTAGGGCCATAAACCTTGGAGTATAAATGTGACGTCGGCACGCACAGACATCTGAACTTTTCAGCCGCAGACGACAATTACTTCGACCGATTCACTCTTAAATCCGAAGACATCGAAAGATAAGTACCCCACTGGAGTTTTTTGCCTTTTCATACTACTTAAGCTTTAGCTTGGTTGCTTTAGTTTTTATCTAGCCGATGTCTGAGAGTAAATGTAGTTGCGGGAGCCAGATTCTGCACAAAGACCCACACGACTATTGTCTTTTGCTTAAGTAAGGAGCACGACCACAAGGCCTGCTCTATTTACCAATCCTTTGTACCCAAGACCTTACATAGCTGTCTGCCTGTGTTAAATCTATTTCTAGAAATCCAAAGGCTTAAACGCCTCGCACTTAGGATGGATCCCGAGTTGGCCACCCAAGCCGAACAACCGCAGAAGACAGCCAAGGTTTGAAGACCTTGTCAAGATGCCGCTCCGCCTTCAGATGTCCTGCCGTCTTTCATTCTAGGGGCTGAGGGACACCTAATTACTCCGGTTCAGGCGGCTCCTCTAGAAGAGGCTGTGTCAGTACCCATGAATAGTACATCAGTGGAGTTGACTTAGACGTCTGTTATAACAGATGTCGAGGGGGAACCATCTCTGGACCGGCCAACCGAGACCGCTGCTACCCCAGAGCAGGCCTCTGTTTCTTTACCCACCCAGATGCACACTCCTTCTAAAAGGAAGCAGAAAACAAAACACTTGAGCCCGACGCCTCCGGCTGTCCCAGACTGGGAGTCCTTCATTTCCTCCTTGATGCAGGCTCTTAGGCCCAACTCCCACCAGCATCCCTATACTGAGCCCTAGGCCAGCTTCTGCCTCCTTCCTGCCTTTAGCATCTACTCAGCAAACAGTTATCCAGGAAGACCCAGACCAGTCTTATTTTTCCTCTGAGGAATCTGTCTCCCATGTTTCACAGATTGCCTCTCCCATAGACTATTACTTACCTGAAGAGGACTCTATTGAAGGGGACTACCCACCTGAGGACTTATCATTTGTGGAGACAGTCTCAAAAATGAAAGAGCATTTCAAGTGGGATACTTCTTCAGTCTCTGAAACACAGAAAAGATACTTTGAGCTTCTACAGGATGACTCCCCTTCACCTTCAGCCATCCCTCCAGTACTTCCAGTTTTCCTGGATGCCTTCTTCAGATTCCAAGAACCCAGACTGTTAACCTCCTGCCCCTAAGAGGCCGGATAGGTTTTACAAAGTCCCTGATGACTACAAGTTCCTCATAAAACCACCTTTGGCTGACCTAGTTGTTATTGCAGTATCCCCAGACAGTCTAGGCAATTGCCTTCTGCTTCCCTACTGCCATCCGATAAAGACAGCAAAACCATGGGCAGGATGTGGAAAAAGGTATACACTTCCTCTACCCTGGCTTTCAGGGCTATAAACTACCAAACCCACATGGTGATGTATGCCCTAAGCCTAGTCTCTCAGGCCTCCACCTTGTTGGCTACCACCCTGGACTGTCCAGCCAAATCTGACATTTCCTCCAAATAGCCAGACACTATTTGCTGAAGCTATGATGCTGCAGAAGCAGCTGCCAGATCTGCTGCAACTGCTTCCACTTTGCTCAGATACTCCTGGCTCGGACTACAACCTCTGCCAGATGACTTTAATGCCAAGATCATGGGTGCCTCTCTGAATAACAACCTTCTATTTGGCAAAAATGCTGCAGAACTTTTTAAAAACTTGCAAGAAAAAAGCAAGGGACTGCAGGACATTAAGCACTTACTGGTGTCTCCAGTGCCCATATATTACAAGAACTACCCAGCCAAAACATCTTTTGTTAGAAGGGCCACTTCCACTTCTCGCCCCTCTACTGCAAGACCACTTAGGGGGATCTCGTAGACAACCTTATCCAAGACTCCCTCAAACACAATCCCCAACAAGCAGCCCTGGCAAATAGAGAGGGACCCTCCTCTGTGTGACTGCCTTGCCCAAGTGCCCCTGTCTTGCCTGCCTTACCCATTGCCTCCCTTTTTGGAGAACCATCACTGCCAATTGCTGGGTTCTTTCCATCATCCAAAAAGGATACTTTCTTTCCTGGAAAGAAAAACCTACACCAATAAAAATTCCTTTCCCTCCCAAAAATCACCCCCCCCCCCCATCCTGCAGGAACTACTCTCCCAAGGAACAATAGAACCAGTTCCCTCAGGTCAGGAGGGTCGAGGCTTCTACTCCCGCCTTTTCTTAGTCCCAAAAAAGGATGGCCCCTGGAGACCTGTCCTAGACCTCTCTTTTCTAAACCCGTTCCTACAGGTTCCCTCCTTCAATATTTTCTCCCTTCAAACTCTTTTTTTTTTACCCCAAATTCCACCTCAAGCTTTCATGGTTACCCTGGACCTGAAGGATGCATACCTGCACATCCCAGTCAAACTCTCCCACGGTGGGGGGGGGGTTCCTGCACTTCACTGGGCCCTCTTCTCATTTTCAATTTACTGCATTGCCTTTTGGCTTGTCTATGGCATCCAGAGTTTTTACAAAGTGCTTGGCCCCAGCCATCGCCCACTGCAGAACCAAGGGAATTCAAAACTACCCTTACTTGGATGACATTCTCATTTTGGCAGAATCACAGTCCACCCTTCTGGCAAATCTCAAATTCATCATGTCCCTTCTAAACAACTTGGGTTTCACTCTCAACCTCCAAAAATCATCTCTCCTCCCACAACAGGACAAGGTTTTGGTAGGGTGCCGAATCAGAACAGATCTAATGAGGTGCTTCTTACCCCCGGACAAGGTACACTTGCTCTCCTCCCATTTTCTAAGTCTCTTGACAGAATCGCATCGAACTGCAAGACAGTTTCTCCAGGCTATAGGCCTCATGGCTGCCACCATTCCCATGCTCCCACTAGCAAGGATGCACATGAGGAAATTCCTGTTTGGTCCCAGAGCCAACAACCTCTAGACAAACTCATTCCCCTTCTGCCCTGTCTAAAATTAGAGCTGAAGTGGTGGATTCAGCAGGTTTCCAACAACCAGGGAATTCCTGTTCAACTTTCTCCCACTTCCCAGTCTGCACACAATGCATCAAATCTAGGATGGGAAGCAACCCTGCACGGCTACAGGCAACAGCAGTGCTGGACCCCTGCCCTGCAGAAACAGCACATCAGTGTCAGGGAGATGACTGCTGTCCTCCTAGCTTTAAAAGTTTTCCTTCCCATGCTGCAGCCAGGAATACTCCGTATTGTAACAGACAACACAACTGTCATGTGGTACCTAAATAAACAAGGAATGACAAAGGCATACTGGATGTCCATCGTGTTTCAATGTTGCAGTCATTACACTTGGGTTATCCTGCTGGCAGGCTACCCGCAGTCGGCCTGAATTCCAAAGTCCTGGTCCGGCGTCGGTTGCTGTCCCCTGACGTCAGAGTGCCAGGGGTATAAAAGATGCAGCCAACGCCATTTTCTTCAGTCTTTCTTGCCGCGCAGTGCCCGAAGCAAAAGCAGTTTGCAAGTGCCGGTCCGCCGACTTCTGAGATTTATGAAATTGAATTTCAGATCCGAAGTCTTCTATAAAGCTAAGTACCCCGTTGGGGAAACTTTTTTTTCTTGCTCCAGACCGATGTCAGAAAAAGTTAACAATTGTATTTCTTGTGGGAAGTAAATACCTCATAAGGATTTTCATTCTTACTGTATTCCTTGCCTTAGGCCCTGACCACGATGTTGCTAGTTGTCAGTTTTGTGCTAGATTTAACCAGTGCACTATTAAGCGTCGGTACGATTTTGCTTTTCATTACTTTGGCCGAAGGTTTAACTACGTAATGCCGTCGGAACAGCCGACAACCGGAGTTCATAAAAAGCACAAGGAAAAAGAAAAGGACAGGCATCCGAGGTCCAAAACCAACGACGAAGCCTCTTCTAGGACAGTCGCTGGTTCGCCGGTTCTCAGTGAGGCGCTTTCGCAGCCGCTGACACCCGCTACCTCAGAGCCACAGGCAGCCTCTGACTCCCACGTGGAGACAACTAGGCCACTGGATACTCAAGGTATTGAGCCTTCGGAAACTAATCCCTCAGATGGGTCCGGAGCTGCTGAGCAGGCATCGTCTTCTGAGGGTGTTTACAGACCTACACAGCTTTATATCAAGCCAACTTCAGCTTCCAAGACAAAGTCTAAAACAGTTTTTTAAAGACAAGGAAACAAGTACAGCAACAGATGCTCAAAATGGCCGAAGACCTAATTACTTTGATCAGGGGTTCCCATCCCTCTCCTGATAAGAGGCCTAGGCAAGACACTGAATATGATTCCTCTGATCAGGTTTCCATTTCCTCTGACTCCTCTTCAGAACAGGGATACTCTATTCCTCCCTATGAGGATTCTGATGCTGAAGAATCTATTCCTTCAGCTTCTCCTCCTGAGGATTACTCATTTGGGGAAACCCTGCATACCATGAGGGAGCATTTCCACTGGGAGAGCCAAGATAACTCAGATTCTAAGAAAAGGCTCAGAGACTTTCTTTTACTACCTCAGCACAGACCTCTTGCTATTCCACCTGTTCTAGATATTGTAGATGTATTTTCGAAGTTAGGCCTGTCTCCCGACTCTCTACCTCCTGCACCTGTTAAGCCAGACAGATACTACAGGGTACCAAATTTACATAAATTTCTATATATATAAACCCTGCTGCTGACCCAGAAACTATTTCTCAGGGTCCCAAAGGGGTCAAGGCTGCTACTTCAAAAAACCCTGTCCCCTCAGACAAAGATTCTAGGGCTCTGGACAGATGGGGGAAAAAGTTTACACTTCTGCTACCTTGGCTGTAAGGGCTTTAAATTGTCAGTTTCATATGCTTAAATATCAGCAATACTTAATGTCTCTGCTAAACCAGAAAATGTTGACCAATTCTGAATGTTCTGAGAACAAGGAAATGTAGGATTTATTGCATGCAGCGGAACAAGTGGGAAAACATACTTTGCAATGTGGTTATGATTCACTGGAGGCCTCTTGCAGGGCCGCTGTAACAGGTTCTGTCATTAGAAGGCATGCTTGGTTAAAGGAACAGACTCTGCCTGATCATGTTAAAGCAAAATTATGGGATGCTCCATTACAGCATACTACTTTATTTGGTGTTAAGGCAGAAGAGGTGTTGAAGAAAATGGAGGATAAAGCTAAATATATGCAGACAGTAAAGGATTTCTTACAGGTACAGCCACCCAGATTTAGCAGGAACTGGCCTTCTAAGAATTGGTCCTTTCCCGTGTCAGACAGGCCACAGAGAGGCAGATACAGACACCCTAGAGGCAGACAACAGCCCCAGGGCTCATACAGGCCCAAACAATGGGGTGCTTCTACCTCCAAAAGCGGAGAAGACAAATTACAGCCATATAGGAAATAGTCCCAATGACTTCCCTCTGCCAATGCCAAGCATTTATCTTTTGGCAGCACCCTTAGGAGGAAAGCTAGCATTTTTTTCACAAAATTGGCACATGATCACCCAGGACAAATGGGTCTTAAATATAGTCTGTCCGGGCTACAGTTTCCCCTTTCACACCCTTCCAAAGGCAAAAGGTATGCCAGACCTGCCACACAATCAATGGGCAGAGGCACAAAAAAGTTTCATCTCTCATGGACATGAGGGCTATTCCGCCAGTGCCTCAACAAGAGCAGGGACAAGGATTTTACTCAAGACTTCTGTTAGTATCAAGACAGGACAAAGCATGGAGACCAATTCTGGACCTGTCTCTTCTAAATACTTTTCTGGACGTTCTGAAATTCAAAATGTTGACTCTGCAGCAACTTCTGCCCATTCTGGGCAAGAAGGCTTGGCTTGTAACTTTGGACCTCAAAGAGGCATACCTGCATGTCCCAATCAGACAATCTTGCAGAAGATACCTCAGATTCATAGCTGGCTCAATGCACTACCAATTCTCTGCACTGCCCTTTGACTTATCTACTGTGCCCAGGGTCTTCATAAAATGCCTGGCATCAGTAATTGCATTTTGCAGACAAAGAGGAATTCAAATATATCCCTGCTTGGACGACTGCCTTATTCAAGCAGAGACCAAAGACGTTCTACTAAAGCATCTGGTGTTTGTAAAAAGATTACTAATTTGCCTAGGGTACACAGTAAACGAAAATAAATCAAAACTAGTACCCTCTCAAGAGATAATATTCCTGGGTGCAAGCTTAAATACAACTGCCCAGATGGCTTATCTCACGCCAGACAAACAAAGGCAACTGACTTCTTACGTCGAAAGCATGGCAACAAAGACCCAGTTACAGCAAGAAAAATTCTGCAGGCTCTGGGCTACATGGTCTCCTGCATTCTGCTAATTCCTTATGCAAGACTGCATATGAGGAAACTACAATGGTATCTAAAAAGTGTTTGGACTCAACATTGCCACAGCCTGGAATCAGTAATTTCACTCATTCCCTGCCTACAACAGGAGTTTCGATGGTGGGCACAGGCCTGTCACCACAACAAGGGACAGCCATTCACTTTACCCACAGTCAGGCAAACACTAACAACAGATGCTTCAGATTGTGCCTGGGGGGGGGTCCACATGGCAGGAAAATGTATTCAGGGCACATGGTCCCCAAGCCAAAGGCATCTTCACATCAATCAAAAAGAGATGCTAGCTGTACAAAATGCCCTGACAGCCTTCAAGGACCTACTTCATCCAGGACAGCTGCTGGTAAAGACGGACAACACCACAGTCATGTGGTACATAAACAAACAGGGGGGGCACACATTCCTACCCCCTCTGCAGACAAGCCATGATTTTGTGGAACACAGCATTGACTTACCAAGTATACATGCAAGCACAATTCCTGCCAGGAAAAACAAATGCACTGGCAGACGAACTAAGCAGAAACCTCATAGACCCTCATGAGTGGAAACTAGATCCACAAATCTTCAGCATGATAACAAGGAAATGGGGATGCCCAGACATAGATCTTTTTGCCTCCCCTCACAACTGCCAACTTCAGAGATTATGCACAAGGACTTATCACAAACAAGCATGGAAAGTGGATGCTTTGTCATTCAGCTGGCACAACCTTAGAGTATATGCCTTTCCTCCACTGCCTCTCCTCCCCAAAGTACTCCTAAAGGTCAGATGAGAAGCCACAAATGATACTGATTGCCCCGGATTGGCCTCACCAACACTGGTACCCAGTCCTAAGGAGCTTGTCTCAAGCCCCTGCCTGGACATTGCCTCAAATTCCTCATTTACTGACCGAACAAAACAATCCGATCCTGCACAGCCATCTCAGAACCCTAAATCTAGCTGCATGGCGGATAGTGTAACCATTCAAAATACACCTCTCTCTAAAGTGGTTATGGATGTTGTTTTGGAGGCCAGGAGGCTCAGCACCAGGAAATCCTGTGCAGAAAAATGGAAGAGATTCTGTGCTTGGAACCAGGCGCAAGGAATTGACACGCTTGCACCAAATATTCCTCAGATTTTACAGTACCTGACTGAGATGCTGGACAAAGGCCTCTCCTTCTCATCAATTAAGATCCATACCTCTGCCATTTCAGCTGATTACAATACAGAACCACCATTTTTTGACATCCATTGCTTAGGCAGTTCCTCAGGGGGGCCAAAAACATAAGACTCCCAAGGAGAGCACCAATACCTGCATGGGACCTCAATTTTGTCTTGGAAAAACTCACACTGCCTCCTTTTGAGTCAGCCAGTACAGCTGACATAAAATTCTTATCATGGAAAACAGCTCTGTTCTAGCAATAACTTCCACAAGAAGAGTCTCAGAGCTACAGGCATTAATGGCTGTGGAACCTTTTATTATCTTCATCCGGACAGGGTTTCTCTAAGGACAAACCCAACATTTATGCCCAAGGTGGTGTCCAGTGTGGCTCTTAACCAAACCATTCATTTGCCTACTTTTTATCCAAACCCACAGAATAAAGGGGAGAGACTTCTGCATTCTTTGGACATACACAGACAGCTACGCTTCTACTTGGCCAAAACTAAAGCTTTCAGAAAGACTGAGCAACTTTTAGTGGCATATGCTGCAGGATCACAAGGAAAGGCTATCTCAAAGCAAACTATTTCAAAATGGATAGGACACTGCATTTGTTTCTGCTATTCACAGCATGGCAAATCAGTGCCTAAGGGCATTAGACCACATTCTACCAGGGCAGCAGCCACCTCAGCAGCCTTCCTCAGAGGAGTACCAGCCAAGGATATTTTGGAGGCTGCAACTTGGACTTGAATGCACACTTTTTTACTAAGCACTACCATTTACCTCTACTCTAAATCCCGAGCAGGCTTTGCCACTGCAGTTCTGCAGGACCTTATAGCTACTCCTAATTCTATTTAGACCTAGACGCCCTACCTCAGCTTTGGGATTCAACCCAAGTGTAATGACTGCAACAGTGAAACACGATGAACATAGTACAGTTGTGTACCTACCATAAATGTAGATGTTCAAGTGTATTCACTGTTGCAGTCCAGGTTACCCACCCACCATACCCCCTTCTTTGCTGGGAATTATCTGTACTTCTCTGTCCTATACAACCTATGTGGTGTATTTGCTTGTAGATTAAGGTATTGTTTATTTTAGTGCATGCTTTTATAAGCAATGTTTTTTTTTTTTAGCCTACCCTTTTGGGGGCACCTGACATCTGGGGCAAGAAAAACTGAAGAAAATGGCGTCAGCTGCATCTTTTATACCCCTGGCGCTCTGTTAGGGAAGAGGCGATGGCAACTGATGCCGGACCAGGACTTTGGAATTCAGGCTGACTGCGGGTAGCCTGCCAGCAGGATAACCCAAGTGTAATGACTGCAACAGTGAATACATTCGAACATCTACATTTATGGTAGGTACACAGCTGTACTTTATGATGTATTACCCTGCTAATCTGGGAAATAGCAGTAAAACACAACCTCTTCCTGAAAGCTTCATACAGTCCCTCTCAGGAAAACAAGCAGGCGGACTTGCTCAGCAGAACCACATCTCTGCAACATGAATGGATGTTGCACAGGGATACCTTCCTACACATAGTCCACCAGTGGGGCACACCACAACTGGATCCGTTTGCCATCCCCCAGAACAGACAACTGAACACATTTTGCAGCACGACTCGCTCACCACTAGTTTGGAGAGTGGATGACTTCAGTTTTTCATGGCAGGGAATGTACCTATACGCCTTCCTCACCCTTGCCTCTAATTCAGAGAGTCGTCCTGAAAATCAAGAAGGAACAACCAAAAAACTTGCTGGTGACTTCCTATTGGCCAAGGCTACACTGGTTCTCCCGTTTGTTTTCACTAGCCAAGGGCAATCACCACAAGTTACGCCATCAGGTGGACTTACTAACTCAGCAACAGGGATCACTGCTACACCCACAACTGTCTTTATTGCAACTAACTCTGTGGGTGATCAACTTTTGATCCCTTTTAGACAACACTACTCAGAAGACGTGCCCTCTGTCCTGAGGGAGGCCAGGAAACCAACTGCTAGAAAAAAACTGCTTGTTTAAATGGCAGAGATTCTCGAAATGGTGTTCTGAGAAACAAGGACCCATTTCTAGCAGATCCTCCCCTGGTCCTGAACTATACCTGTGGACTCATTAAGGAGGGGCTAGCTTACTTTTCTGTCAAAGTCCATCTGTCAGCCATTTCTGCATGCTTGCCTTTATAGCCGCCTCTTTTCTCTAGACTGGATGTAACATTTTTCCTGAGAGGGGTCTTGCACATCAGACCTTCAAGAAAGTCCATTCCTCCTCCCTGGGATATCAACTTCATGCTAGAAAAACTTACCCTTCTCACTTTTGAACCAGCCAGCACATCATCTCTTCAAATGTGCACATGGAAAACCATCCTTTTAGAGGCCATTGCCTTCTCTAGAAGAGTGTCTGAATTACAATCCATGGTGACTTGCCCTCCCTATACTACCTTCCACAATGACACTGTTTCCCTACATACCAACGCCTCCTTCATGCCTAAAGTAGTTAATGAGCTTTTCTTAACCAGGCCATTCACATGCCCACCTTCTTCCCCTCTCCTAACTCCACGGAGAGGATCCTCCATTCCCTAGATGTACATAGACAACTGAGATTCTACTTGGACAAAACCAAGTCTTTCAGAAAAATTGACCAACTGTTCATTTCCTTTCATCACAGGGCCTTTGGTAAGACAGCCTCCAAACAAACTGTTTCCTCCTGGATCAGAAAATCCATCCTTTTTTGCTACTCTCATCATCACAAACCATTGCCTGAAGGAGTGCGAGCGCATTCTACCAGAGGCATGGCTACCTCTAAGGCTTTCATGAAAGGACTAGACAGATTCCATCACGGAGGCAGCCACCTGGTCCACAGTCCATACTTTTACCAAGCACTACAAGCTGGGCCAGGGTGGGATTTGCCAGGGCAATCCTGCAGTGATTCCTAGAATCCTCCACCTCTGCCACCTCCCAACATTCCTCCTAGGTGAGGTACTCTCCCACAGTATGAATACTGCAACATGGGAATAGAAAGACATAGAATAGTTGTGTAAAATCTTACCATAACCATAGATATCCTTTTCTTCCATGTTGCAGTATTCCTTCCCACCCTCCATCCCCCTGATAGCCTCTATCTTCTCTAGGGTATACCCTCTGTGCAGGCCACTCATTGCAGCCCTGCAAGGACATTTGCTTTTGCTTCTCCTTGGCCTTATACTCTCTTCTGTGGGCTTCAAGTTCTGAAGTCTGTGCGTGCTGACGTCACATTCATACTCACAAGATTTATGGTCCTACATGTGACATCCCATGCGCCTACGGCAGCTAGGCTTATGCTTTTTTATAGGAGCTGATGTCGGGTCGCCTGAGGGCTGGAAATCCCACAGTATGACTACTGCAACATGGAAGAATAGGACATCTATGGTTATGGTAAGATTTTACACAACTATTCTTTCCTCTAGCACGCATGCACATGAGAATTCTACAATGGCTACTTTCCACTCAGTGGTCCTTGCAGGAACTACCCATGTCTCACCAAATTCTGTAAACGGAGTCGTGCAAGAAGGACTTTCGGTGGTGGCTCCACTCAACCCATGTGTCATCAGGTCAACCCTTTCTTCCACCACAGCCGCTGGCAACAGTAACCACAGACACCTTCCAGATAGGGTGAGGGGGGGCATTATCTGGGCAGTACAGTTCGTTACTTGACAGGATAACTAGGCCCATTTGCATGCCAATGTCCTAGAGATGAGAGCAGTGTTTTTGATATTGCAGGCACTGCAAGACTCTCTTCTGGTAGGGGTAATTGCGATTTGGACAAACAAGTCAGTTTTTTGGTACATAAACAAGGAGGGACCAGGTCATAACCCCTGTGTCGAGAGGCACTCCGAGTATGGCAGTGGGCGATCTCCTCCAAACGGTTTCTCATAGCAAAGCACATCCTGAGGAAAGCCAATGTGTGTGTGTGTATGTGTATATATATATATATGTGTGTGTGTGTGTGTGTGTGTGTGTATATATATATATCTATATATATATATATATATATCTATATCTATATATATATATCTATATATATATGTGTGTGTGTATATGTATATATATATATATATATATATATATATATATATATATATATATATATATATAAAATGTGTGTATAATATATATATATATATATATATATATATATATATATATATGTGTGTGTGTGTAGATATATCGATGTGTTTTTAATATTTGATTAGACACATTATGTATGTACTGAATACAACCTACCCTTACATTTCTCATGTTCTTAATGAACATCTTGAGTGTTTCTATTTGGAAGTCCGGAAAATTTA
>NC_056730.1:706913477-706988523 GCF_019279795.1 Protopterus annectens | reverse complement strand
A
This sequence comes from Protopterus annectens, assembly GCF_019279795.1. NCBI lineage: Eukaryota > Metazoa > Chordata > Ceratodontiformes > Protopteridae > Protopterus > Protopterus annectens. The sequence goes on along the minus strand of NC_056730.1, from coordinate 706,988,522 downwards.
TAAGGAATTTCGGCTTTGTTAAGGGCAGATCCTGCCTCTTAAACCTGGTTGATTTCTTTGAAACAGTCACCAAGGCCATTGACGAGGGGAAGGTGGTCCACACAGACTACCTGGACCTCGCAAAAGCCTTAGATACAATACCCCACTCAGGCATTATAGATGAACTCACCAGCTTAAATATAAACCCCTATGTCACTAGATGGATTGCAAACTGGCTCAAGGTCAGAGCCCACATGGTTAGAATTGCTGGAGCCATGTCAGACTCCAAACCAGTTACAAGTGGTGTCCCACAAGGCTCAGTCCTGGGACCTCTCTTGTTCGGTTTATATTTCTCGGAGGTACAGGCCAACACGGAAGGACTGTGGCTGACCAAGTTCGCAGATGACTGCAAAGTGGGCGCCATAATCCACTCTCCAGCCGACACAAGCATCCTCCAAAAGGGCCTCATAGAAACTGACAACTGGTGCCAGAGCCATGTCCTCAAGCTAAATGCCAAAAAGTGTATAGTCATCCCCTTTGGCAAAAACAAAGTGCCCTCAAATTACCACATAGGTGGTAATCCATTAAGTACAGAAGAAGTAATTAGGGACCTGGGGACCCAAGTTGATAGCAATCTCTCATTTGACAACCACGTGGCCAAAGTGGTTAGAAAACATTTTATATAGCCCACCTAATCATGAAGGGATTCACATCTAGATCAGGGTGGTCATCGTGCTCTTTACTCATCCTCATCAGGCCCATAATTGAGTACAATGCCCTTTGGGATGTACCTTACCAGACACCTGCAGCAACTGGAAAGACCCCAAAAGTACCTCACCAAGAGGATCAAAGGGCTCAAACAGATGCCATATGCTGCCCGGTTAAAGAAACTCCAGCTCTACTCAGTGGCATACCGCCTGTTCAGAGGCGGTCTGTGCCTGACGTATAAAGCCATGTCCAACCCGGAATTAATGGACATGCTGCACCTCAGAAAATCCAAATCCCATCGAGCTATGCCCTCGAGAGACTTGAACCTCAGCCCTGAAATAAATAGGACATGCTGGAGGGACAGATTCATAACCCAGAGGCTCCCTTCACTCTTGAATAAAATCCCAGTCCAGGTTAGGCAGAGTTCCCTCATTGACTCTCTTCAAGAGGAATCTTGATGAGTGGATGGGAGATCGTAGATTTACCCCGGGTATCACTTCTGTGTCAATGTTAGACAGATGCACAATATACTAACCTCGAAAAAGGGCATAGCAAAATAAATTTGAAATGGGTGGCGAAAGCCAAACACATTCTGGCTAGGCTTATAAGTGCCTTAGGGCAGATAGCTTAGTATGAACCTACGAAGGTGAGATGTACAGCAAACATGGAACATTAGTACCTAACTTATTTTTTAGATAGATTTTGTCTAAGTGAAAGTTGGTTTTCTTTGACCATCCTATCTACTCTTATCTTTTCTATAGCATGTATCTGTATTTTTTAATTTGCAGATCTTGGTTATGCACATATTGTTAATGACTTTCAAGTTTATACCCTTTGGACATAATTCTTTAACCCCCCTGTAGGTACTGCATGAAATTTGTCTTGTAGATATTTCATTATTGTTCACCTTTGAGAAAAATCTCCTCGCCAGGTCTTTTCCTGGCACTTGTGGTGTCTGAAGGTCTTTGTTTAAATTTTAGTCCGTGTACATTTTTCACTGTTGTCATATGCAGTCCTACAGTTCTCACACTGCCCTTAAAATTAACTTGTTTGTAACCTGACTTTTTTTTCCATGTCTTTTTCCACACCAGGGTGTTTATTTTTAGTATGCAATGCTCATACGTCTCAACCTGTAAGAGTAAGAAATCTGGCCAAAGCCCAAAAAATAAGTTTTGGGGGTGGGGCAAAGGCCAAAATTCATGGACAATTTTTAAATATTGTTCTTGAACTTACAAACTTTGTAAAATTAATAGATGTTACATTATCATGCTTTAAGGATGCGAGTCTGATACTGCAACTCAGCTGTCTGCTATTAGTTAGTGACTTTAGTCTTCACCACTGATTTGCCCGATGACTCGAAATTTTTGTGAAGGATAGGCCAAAATACCAGTTGAAAATAGGGACAGTTGAAAGGCATGATGTAGCTGTTTCTCTCTTCACGTTTTGAGTAATCCTCGTCAATGCAGGCATCAACTGTGCTTTGAGCTCTGTATTGAAAATAACCTTATTAAATGGAACTTTCTTGTCTGTGTCTGTGTGTGTCTGTGTGTGTGTGTGTGTTTCACTCTCCCCTTCTTAACAGAAACAGTGTGTTTATCGATGAAATTAACATTGCCTTTTTATTACCCTTCCATCTATTTCAAATGTCTTTTAGTTTGGATGACAGAAAGTGATAATCCCTAAGAAAACTAGGGGAAATGTAATAACTAGTTTTCCCATGAGGCACTCATTTTTGTTTCCAGACCATATGTGTGCAGTAGAGTTCTGCCTTGACTGTGTCTGTGTATGTATCCTTTCTATGCCTTTATCTCCTCAATATTGATTTGCTTCCCGTACTTCTGTATTTCCTCATTTGGAGTGCATGTCAGTGTTTTACTGTTTGTAGTAATTAACACACCATTCTCTACCTGCATTTTAATTATTCCCAAAGTATGGATATACAGTGTTTTTTTTTTTTTTGAAGGATAGTTGAAAATCCAGTGTACACTAGTCAGAGTCTTCATATGTGAACTTTGTAGTATTCTCACTTCATGTGTGTTGCTCTCCTACTTTTGGGCACAATAGAAGTGTCTTTGTGGATTCTGTTCAAGCAGCTTTATTTTATACAAACACATCACGATAGAAGTTTACTGACTTTAAGTTATATACAAACTGACTGCTGTAATCATACATCCTTACTCTCTGGCTGCACTCTCAAAATGGCACTAGGAATGGTACTTGCTTGATATTCATAAATGCACTGTCAGCGTTTGACGTGCAACTTAAAGATACAGCAAATAGCACTTGCTCTCTGATCTACGTCCTCCCTCTTGAAAAAAAAACATGCAATGTTATGGATAGTTTGACATGTATATATCACAGACAATTATCTATCCAGCATTAATACAAGATATAATACATATAGACACAGTTAGGTCCATGCTGCTGCATATTTCACACCGGGCTTAGATACTCGTCCATAACGTGATATAAAATTGGGAACTGGGCTTTACTGGAGCGGTCTCTGAAAAATGTTGGATCTGTGATTTACTTGGAACATTTTCATGGATGGAATAGGAGGTAGGAACTAGGATGGAAACAACAGTTGGCTCTGTCTGAGTCCAAGTCATTAGAACAATGTTGTGATGATTCTATGATTCTGGTACAGGTAACAGATGTTTACGGTTTTGCCTGTACTGCAGGTACCTTCTGAGTTTATAATGGTAGGATCTTGGTTCAGGACATTTTGCTAGTAACTTGGCCTCTGCAGCCAAAACCTTTCTCTGTTTGAAGTCTGACCGTTTCTCCTTCCCTAAATGGAAAAAGAAGTTTGTTCAACTTGTTGTACGATGACTTCTGGATTGAACGTTTCTTAAATAATTGAGCCTTGATGGTCTTATTTTTCTTGGCTTTAGGCTTCAGTAGATTGTTAGGAATAGGTAGCATAGTTCTTGTTTGCTTGGAAAGAAGTCGTTGAGCTGGAGATCCGAGAATGTCCTCACAAGGTACATTCCTAAGGTTAAGCAGATTTAAGAAAATGTCTGAATTGTCACGTCTTAGCCTTTCAAGTAGCTGTTTTGTATTCTGCACAGCTTGCTCAGCCAGGCTATTCGACTGAAGATACTCAGGACTGCTGGTAATGTGTACAAACTCCCATTCTTTTGCAAATTTCTGAAACTGGCTAGTAAATTGAGTACTATTGTCCGAGATAACTTTGTGTAGACTACCATGAACTGAGAAATGACGTTTCAACTTAATAATAGCAGTAGTAGATATTAGATTAGGTAGTAGATCAATCTTAAACTAATTTGAATATGAGTCTACTAATACCAAGTAGTGTTGATTGTTCCACTCAAAGATGTCAGTGGCTACTGTTGACCAAGGTAGTTCAGGAACCGGATGTAGCTGAAGCAGTTCTCTGCAGGTTTGGTCTAGTATTATTGCTTACTGAACAAGAAAAAAGTACTTTATCAATGTCTTTCGGTAATGAAGGCCAAAGTACTAATTCTCTCCCCCACCTCTTGGTTAATGCGGAACCTGGGTGACCATGATGCAAAATCTGGATGTGTTCATGTTGTAAGGAAGCAGGAACAATAATTTTAGGACTTTTGAAAATAATGCCATCTTCCATCAACATTTCATTTGTGTAGGGGAAGATAGGTTTGCACTTTAAGTGGTACACTAGATTGCTTTGACGGCCATCCAACATTAAGGTAGTGATTGAGCCTTTGCAAAATTGGGTCAGTCTTAGTGTGATTTCTCAACTCAGCAAACTTAGTAGTAGAAAAATTGTGCGCTGCCATCACATAAAAGTAAAAAGTTTCTCTGTCAAGCTGTTCCGTTGTATCTGTGGGTGATCTGGATAAGGTATCGGCCAGATAGAGTAGTTTGCCTTTTGTATAGACCATTTTGAAGTTGTATATTTGCAATTTGAGCATCATTCTTTGTAACCTTGCTGAGCTGAATGCATAGGCCTCTTTAGAGTAGTAATTAGAGGTTGGTGATCAGTCTCGATTTGAATAGCTCGACCATAAATGTAATTATGAAACTTGGAACATGCAAATACTATTGCCAAAAGTTCTTTCTCAATTTGAGCATACTGCATCTCAGTTTGGGTAAGTGTTTTAGATGCATAGTCTGCTGGTCTGCCCTCTTGAAGTATAACTTTGCCTAGACCAAATTTTGAAGCATCACAGGAAAGAGTTGCTGGTTTGTTCACATCATAGTATCTTAATGTAGGTGGGGTAGCAGTTTTCTGCTTGAGCTCTTCAAACGCCTTCTGGTGCTGTTCATAGGTAGGTACTGGGCTGTTGGCCCTAGGACCTATACAAGCTTAGCCAAAAAGGTACCCTGGCTTTCGCCACCCAAGAAAATTATTTTCCTGTGGCCCTGTCAAGCAGAACCACAGAAGTGATCCCCGGGGTGAATTTACTATTACCCATCCAATCATCAAGATTCCTCTTGAAGAGTGCTAATGAGGAGCTCTGTTTGACATAGGCAGTCTGTTGCAGAGTATGGTAAGTCTCTGGGACAGGAATCAATCCCTCCAGCATGTTCTGTTTATTGTGGTGACAAGGTTTAGGTCCCTAGAGCGTGTAGGGATTGGGATTTCTTTAAGTGGAGCATGTCCAACAGCTCTGGGTTTGACACAGCTTTGTATGTTAGGCAGAGATTGCCTCTGAGTAGGCAAGCTGGAGTTTTTTGAGACTGTCTGCGTAAGGCATCTGTTTGAGGCCAGTAATCCTGTTTGTGGGGTATTTTTGCGGCCTTTCCAGTTGTTGTAGATGTCTTGTGATGTACATACCAAAAGGGGCGGTGTACTCTATAATGGGTCTAACGAGTGATAAGTAGAGGGGAACAATGACCTCTCTTTTTTCTGGATGAGAAACCTTTTGTGATGAGGTGTGCCACGTGGCGATGTGATTATCAAAGGAGAGAGACTACTGACGTTTTTGCGCATTAGTGCTCTCAAAGGTGCTGTCAACTCACTGAAGTCTAGTTTAAAGTTGCTTGAGTAGCTGACCATACCTAAAAAATGCTGTAGAGCTTGAATTTTGTCTGGTGCTGGCATCTCAAGAATTGCTGCTTGCTTGGTCTGGTCTGCTCTCAAGCCAGTACTGGTAAATAAATTACCTACACACTGTATGTAACTTCTGGAAGTCTGAATTTGCTCCTCAGAGAATTGAGTTTCATGTTTACTTCACGTGCTCTGTCTAGAACTTTCTTTAGGTTTCTGTCATGCTCTGCTTCACCTTTACCTCCAACTAATACGTAATCTACTGTAATGGCACAAGGATAACCCCCAAAGATTTGCTCCATTGCACGCTGGAAGACTTCACTTGCAGAATTTATTCCAAATGGCATCCTTAGGAATCTGTATCTGGCAATTGGAGTACCAAAAGTGGTTAGTAATGAGGATTTGTGATCAAACATCACTTGCCAAAATGAACTCTCTGCATCCAAAGCAGAAAAAACAGTGGCATTTGGTATTACAGCTGTGACCTCTTCGACTGTGTGCATTGGATGAAATGGTCTTTTCATTGCTTTGTGCAAATCTCTTGAGTCCATGCATATTCTGATTTCGTCTGAGCCTTTTTTGTGAGGTGCTACCATAGACAATAACCCATTCAGGTGGTTCTGTAACTGGGCAAATTACGCCTTGCTGCACCATTTTATTTAACTGAGCCATAATTTTGTCTTGCATAGATATCAGAACTCTTCTTGCTGGTCTGACTACTGGAGTGACCTCTGAGTCTAACTTTATGGAATACACTACTGGAAGTTTGCCCAACCTGTCATCGAAAACATCAGCATATTCTGAGAAAATGGCTTCTGGAAAATTAGAACTAGGAGATGCATTTGTGTGATTGAACATCATTGGTAAAAGAAAGCAGATTCATTCTCAGACTATCTTTGAGACCTAGTAAGGACTGTACTTGTCTTCTAACAACATAGAATAACAAGTTGCAACAGTTCTTGGCCAAATAACATCAAAGCATTACTGAGCCTTCGGTCTGAATCTCTTCACCTCCATAAGCAACAAGTTTCTCACTACTGGCACATTGAGTTGCTCCTTAGTTCTCTTCTCACTCTAGCAAATGTCTGCTGATATAACATTACACTTTGAACCAGTGTCTACTTTAAGCTTGTGAATTTACCGTTGATCTGGACTGTACAGAACACTCCGTTTTTTTTGTCAGTAGATACACTGCATCAACTCTTTCACCAATTACTGACACAATCCACATAGAAAGTTTACTGCTGCATCTCTACTTTATCAACCGGGTTTTTTGTGTAACCTTTCTTTAGTACAGCATAAGGTTTATCTGATTTGCAAACGTTTTGGAAATGGTTCCATTTTTTTTACACTTGTGACATTGCTGACCAAATGCTAAACATTTTTCTCTTTTAGACTCGTGATTTCCACCAGAATTGTCAGTTAAAGATAAAGCTGGACTTGGGTTTTGTTGATTCATGCTTGTACTGTACTGAGCATGTGCCTTTAACTGAACTGGTTGTAGAATTTCTGGAAAACTATGTGGTTTCCTTATTGAGCCAGCAGGGGTTGTGGCTGCTATGTGCTTAGTAGGCCTATTTCGGTTTGCCACATGTTGCATGCTGTCTACATTTATTCTGGACCCTGCTGAAACCGTGCGCGTGTCACTTGAAAGCATGTGTGTGTGTGTTTCTGTCACTTCATGGATTTGGCAAATCTCTATGGCTTTACTAAGCGTTAAATCACTATCATGTAGCAAGATCTTTCTCCCAGCAGAGCTACTAATACCATACATGAGCCTGTCCTTTTTCAACTCATCTTTTAAGTCCCCAAACCAACACGTTTTAGCCTTGTTTCTCAGATTAGTTATAGAAGCTGCAAAAGTTTCCCGTTTTCTGATCTCTCGTGTAAAACAAATGTGCCTCTAATGTAATATTTGTCTGGGGTTACACATTTCTCTGAACTTGCCCTTCAAACACTAGGGGTCTTCCCTTGACTCAGCCTGTACAACAGTACGACAGTTTTCGCCTTTTTCGTATACTGCTGGTGTATACACAAACGCTCTCTTTCTATGGCCACTGACCCAGCTAAGTTTAGCAAAATGAATGGCTTGGTGCATGCATCTTTATCTGAATGAGCTGCTTGTGTAAAAATATCGTACTCTTGCTCAAACATTCTCCAGTTCTCAGCGTAATACTTTTGAACTTATTGTATTACTAAAGTAATTTATCATTTTAAGAAGCACTTCAAATAACTGTACGATGTGAATGAACTGGGCAGGAGAAGCTTGGAGTCAGTAACATTTAGAAGTAATGGCACTTTGCAAATAAACTGTACACAACACACTGAAACTTCCCCAAAATGGCGGTGCCTTTCTAGGCAATTCTCTACAGTGCAAGAAACAGTCTGTAATGGCGGCACTTTGTGAATAAACACACCCAGCACAAGAAACTTTTAAAAATGGCTATACTTTGACTGCACTTCACAAAATAGTTGTACTTTCTACACATCTCCTCAAAGTACATAGACCGTAATAAGCGCACACTGTAAGCACTTTCACACTCTAAGATACTTCGAATAACTTTAGTTATGCCCTGGATACAATTTGAAGTTGCAGTTATGCCAAAACACAGCACTTCACCAAAAAACATATAGTTGCCTTGCCTTATTTTTGCTCAGTGTGCCCCTTTTTTGCCATTCTTATATTCATTTTGCTTGTTTAATCTCTTTTCATGCCCATTGTACTTTTCTTGTGCTCGTTTTACTCTAAACATGCCCTTTTTGCCTTAAACATGCTTGTTTTACTTTTCTGTTAATAGTTTCGTGAAATACCTTTACTTTAAACATTTCTCTTGGTTCATAATCCTATTGTGGCTCCTGCTTGTTTAATAATGCGCTTTGTGCTCCTGTAATGCCCCATTTTGTCCTTTTTATGAAATAAGTAATTTGTGCGTATTCTCTTTACCTTTGCTTCTTTTTTGGCTATTTTTCATGCTCTCTTCTCTTAGTTTACTTTTGCTGTCATCTCTGCACCTCATGGCTCCGAATCTTATTCTCTGCGATGCTAGTTCTAACACCATGTCGCTCTCCTACTTTGGATACAATAGAAGAGTCTTTGTGGGTTCTGTTCAAGCAGCTTTATTTTATACAAACGCATCACAATAGAAGATTACTGACTTTTAATTTAAGTAACTTGTATACAGGCCACCTGCTGTAATCCATACTTAATAGTCTCTGGCTGCATACTCAAAATGGCATTAGGAATGGCATGTGCTTGATATTTATAGATGCACTCAGGCTTTGATGTGCTACTTAAAGATACAGCACATAGTACGTGCTCTCTAAACTACACTGTCCATTCAGCATTGAGTGAGCCTGCTTATGTCACCTTTTCGGGCAATTTAGCTCTTTCCTTATTTCCTCTTCTCTATCTTAATCCTTGTATGGGCTTTTGCCATAGTTGCATCTGTCTTGCCACTGACTGTCCAATTTAATCACTTAGCAAAGTATGGTATCTTTAGTCCTCACTCTACTCTGGTGCAGTTAAGTATGTGAACACCTCATTTGACCCACCTTTGAGTGTTAGTATGAGAGACTATTTGGTGAGCCTTGATGATCTACTTTTTGCTAGTTAATGAGCAAGACGTTTTATAGGTTCATAGGTGTTTAGTAGGCCGATGACCACAAGGGCCTTTTTAAGCCTAGCCATGCATCCCAAATCTCTGACAAGTTCTGATACCCTTTATTGTAAGTGTTAGCATGGGCCTGGGAGATGAACTATTTACAGATTACCTGTGTCCATTAGAGACATAGTTGCCAAACCAGGGATGAATTTCCGGTTTCCCATCTAATTGTCTATAAGTTTCATTTGAATTGGGTTACGCAGGAACTCTGCTTCACATGGATGAGGAGCTTGTTCCATAGACATGGCAGTATCTGGGATACGTACCTATTTCTCCAGCAGGTCCTATTTATAATACAGGCAAGGTAAGTCTTTAGAACAGGTAATTTTGGTGCTGTTTGTTTTGTGGAGATGCACGAGGCCCATCAGAGTGGGGTCTGACAATGCCCTGTATGCCAGGCATAGCTCTCCCCTCAGAAGTCTGTAGAAGACAGAATAAAGAGAGAGGGCCTTGAGGCGGTCTGCATAGGCCATTTTACTTGTACCCTGAATTCTTTTAGTGAGAAACCTCTGTGGACATTCCAGTTGTTGGATATGCCTGGTTAGGTACAATACCGAAGGGGGCATTGTACTCCATGGTAGATCTGATGATTGCCAAATACAGTTCAACAATGACTTCTTGGATTAGATGCCATACCTTTTGTTTAATAAGTTGTGCAACATAGAATGATTTCCTCAGCACTGTAGACACATTATGGTCAAAGGCTAGATTATCTGTGTGTGTCCCCAAATCTCTGACTACTGGGTCAACTCTAAGGGGTGTGTTGTCAGTATGATACCAGGGATGGTTGACTTCCCAAAAGATACTGTTATGCATTTTTGGCATTAGTTTTAGTCCATGGATCTGACACCAGTTGTTTCTGTCAGCCCCCTCCTGAAGAACATTTGTGTCCATTTGAGATTCAGTGACTGCTCCAAATTTGCAATAATCTCCAAATTTAGTCAGCCAGAGACCATTGGCATTGGCCTTGACGTCTGAGAAGTAAATGCCAAAAAGGAGCGGTCCAAGGACTCATCCCTCAGGGATTCCACTTGTGATGGGGCTGTTTGTAGAGGTTGACTCCTCAGTTCCAACTTCCTGGGTCTTGTCCATGAGCCTTGGCTATCCACCGGGTGACATACGGGATTATACCTAACCTGTTGAGTTTGTCAGCAGTGCTGGAGTGGGGTCTTGTATCAAATGCCTTGGCCAGGTCAAGGTAGGCAGTGTGAACAATTTTGCCCTCATGCATTGTTTTTGTTGTCTTCTCAAGGAAGTTCACCAGGTTGAGTAGGCATGATCTCCCCTTGACGAAACCAAACTGGGTTGTGTCCAGTGTCTGGAGGTTTTACTGTATCGCGATCGATTATCTCCATCTTGTGACATTACTTGTTGGATTCATCCATGCTTTCTGTTCTGTACATTCCTACAGGCTGTCCTGTAGACCTGCCTGTGGTCCTTTACTCAATAGCCCACGTGAACATTTTTCTTCTAGATTTAGTCTAGAGCAACTTTTAGGTTATATTGCAGCATCTGTTATTGGAAGTTGTGGATAAGAAATTATAATTTCTGTGGAGGAAGATTTTTAAATTCTCTTGAGTATTTAGGCCATCGCCCTGGGTTCTTCTGTTCATTGTTTACAGTGTATGCATGACTCTGATACTACTACTGGGGCCCTGGTCACTGGTACTGTTTTGAGGAGGATTGCATGGTGACATTCTCAGAACCTCCCAGATGATAAAAATGAGATGTTAATTTCTCCAATGAATACAGATGTAGTGTTTGGCCCATTTGCTGCAGAGATGATCAGAAAGTGTGATGAAAGTGGTAAGCTAATCCAGGTAATTTCTAAGATTTTTCAGCCCTCTGTTTCCTTCTTCTGTAAGGGATTTTCTATCCCTTCATGGAGTGTTGGGGGTGGGCAGAATAAGTAGTCTTAAAATACAGGTAAACAGATGTTTTTTAAGACTAAGTGGCAAGGGCATTACAAAAAATTTTTAAAATTCATAAAAGTGATGGTCCACAACGTCTCTTGAATAGTCATTGAACCCTTCCCACCCTGGTTCTTCTTTTCTTCCAGAAAGTCTGAATGTCTAATGTTGTCCTATCTCGCCTTCATTCTTACATGTGGGTTCAGAGACGATCCTTGGCTCCAACTGCCGAATACAAAAGCTCGAAGTCTCTAAGTTGGCTCGTGGCAAGATGGGTATCCCATAATGCAGTGGTATCAATCCTCTGATTTCGTTTGCCGCTTTGAGTTCAGAAGTGCTTTTCTTGGCCGTGGCTAAGTCTAAACCTTTTCTTGTATTTTTTCTTATTTGTAGACTTGTTTTTTCTTAGTAGTTAGTTAGTATATAGTTAGAATACTGTTATTTAGAATATAGGTAGCATTACTACTGTTTAGACAGTAGTTTATTCTTAAATTGCTGTCACTGATTTGTCAACTGCTTGGCCGACGTTTTTTTCGCAAGTCTGTTGTTGGTATTCCCTAGTGGTAGTTAGATTATCTATATTTAGTATTTGCTGTTGAGCCCTTTGTTGGCTTGTTACTAGTTTTGATAGCATGTGTTTGAATTACTGGACTTGTTCTTTAGTCCGTTGTGTTGCTATTTAACCTCCTGCCTTCTGTATTGTTTTTTCTCTAGGCTTTGGTATCTTAGTGAAGAGTTTTTCAAGGGCTAGGCCCATTGAAGTTAGAGGACCTAGTTCTCTCTTTGGCTTTCCTGTGGTCTGCTTGTTATTTTCCCTCCAATAGTTAGCTCCGTTTTAGTTAGAGGACTTAACAAATATATTTGGCGCCATTTTGTTTTGTCTTTCTTGCTGTTCGGTGCCCGAAGCAGAAGCATTTCGCAAGTGCCGGTCGGCAGCCTACTGAAATATTTGAGTTTGAGTTTCAGAACCGAAGTCTTCACTAAAGCTACGTACCCCGTTGGGGAAACTTTTTTCTTGCTTTTTACCGATGTCAGAAAAAGTTAATAATTGTATTACTTGTGGGAAGCAAATACCTCATAAGGATTTCCGTTTATACTGTATTCCTTGCCTAGGCCCTGATCACAACATGCCTGGCTGTCAGTTTTGTGCTAGATTTAATCAACGCATTATTAAGCGTCGGTATAATTTTGCATCAAAGTATTTTGGAAACTGATTTAACTACCCAGAAATGTAGTCAGATAGCAATCCGACTACCGGAGTACATAAAAAAAAACGCAAAGAAAAGGACAGAGAAAGGCAGTCGAGATCCAAAACAGACGACTAAGCTTCTCCAAAGCCATTCGCCGGTACTCAAGTGAGGCGCCTTCGCAGCCCCTGATACCCGCTACCTTTGAGTCGCAGGCCTCTACTGACACCCATGTGGAGTTCAGCATGCTGCAAGATACTCAAGGTATTGGACCGACGGATGCATCTCCCTCGGATGGGTCCGGAGACGCTGAGCAGGCACCGGCTTATGAGGGTGTATTCAGACCTCTACATTTGTACATCAAACCAACGACAGCTGCAAAACCGAAGACAAAAGCAACTTCTAAAACTAAAAAACTAATGCATGAGCCACGTGCACAGGCCTCCATGCCTAAAAAACAGATCAAAATGGCTGAAGACCTCATTACCTTGATCAGGGTTACCCATCCCCTCCAGATAAGAGGCCCAGGCAAGACACTGATTATGAATCTTCAGATCAGGTTTCTTTTTCTTCTGATTCCTCTTCTGATCAGGAATTATCTTTACTTCCCTATGAGGATTCTGATGCTGAGGAGTCCATCTGCATCTCCTCCTGAGGATTATTCATTTGGAGAAACCTTGCATACTTTGAGGGAGCATTTTCACTGGGAGAGGCAAGACTTCTCAGAATCAAAAGAGGCTCCAGGATTTCCTTCTCCCTCAGCACAAGCCTTTAGCCAGTCCCCCTGTTTTAGACATTGAGGATGTGTTTTCAGAGTCAAGCTTGACCCCTGACTCCTTACGTCTGGCTCCCAGTAAGTCTGACAGATATTAAAGGGTCCCTGACTCACAAATTTTTATTTAGAAACCATGCTGCTGATCCTGAAACTATTTCACAGGGTCCAAAGGGAGTTAAGGCTTCAACAGCAAAAACCCTACCCCTTCTGACAGGGATTCAAGGGCACTGGACAGATGGGGAAAAAAGGTTTATACATCTGCATCCTTGGCAATCAGGGCCTTAAACTGTCAGTTTCATATGCTTAAGTACCAACAACATGTTATGGGATTGCTGAAACAGAAAATGATGTTGATTTCAGAATGTGCAGAAAATAAAGAATTGCATGAATTATTGCATGCAGCTGAACAAGTTGGAAAGCATACTTTGCAATGTGGTTTTGATTCTTTGCAGGCCTCCTGCAGGGCCGCAGTTACTGGATCTGTGATTAGGAGACCTGCCTGTTTAAAGGAACAAAATTTGCCTGACCATGTTAAAGCTAAATTGCTAGATGCACCTTTACAGCATGATTCTCTTGTTTGGTATTAAGGCAGAAGAGGTTTTAAAGAAAATGGAAGACAAGGCTAAGTCTATGTAAACTGTTAAAGACTACTTACAAGTGCAGTCACCCAGATTCAGTAGACACTGGCCTACAAAAAAATTGGTCCTTTCCTGTGTCAGAGCTCAGAGGAGCAAATCCAGACGCCCTAAGAGTTCCAGATACCAGGCGCAAGACTCATACAGGTCAAAGCAATGGGGCGCATCCACCTCCAAATCTGGAGGAGATAAAACGCAAACCTACAGAAAGCAATCCCAATGACTTCCTTCTGCCTACACCAAGCACTTACCTTTTGGCAGCACCCATAGGGGAAAATTAGCACTTTTTGCTCAAAATTGGCCGTTAATAACCCAGGACAAGTGGGTACTAAACATGGTATCACATATTCCATTTCCACTCTCTGCCAATGACAAATGATTGCCCAGATCTGCCAAAAAATCAACGGGCAGAGACACAGAAACAGGTTACATCCCCCATGGATATGGAGGCCATTCAAACAGTACCAGAACAGGAAAATGGACAAGGTTTTTACTCAAGACTGTTCTTGGTGCTCAGAAAGGACAAGGCCTGGCGGCCAATACTGGATTTATCGATTTTGAACTCATACCTTGACATTCCAAAATTCAAAATGCTGACTTTGCAGCAGCTTCTGCCCATGCTGGGCAAGAATGCTTGGCCAGTGACTTTAGACCTAAAAGAGGCATACCTGTATGTCCCAATAAGACAGTTGTGCAGAAGATACCTCCGATTCAAGGCTGGCTTAATGCATTACCAGTTCTCTGCACTGCCCTTTGGCTTATCTACTGCGACCAGGGTCTTTACAAAGTGCCTGGCACCAGTAATTGCATTTTGCAGACAAAGTAGTATACAAATATATCCTTACTTGGACTATAGTCTCATTCAAGCAGAGAACAAGGACACTCTTCTACGACACCTGGCGTTTGTGAAAAGGCTTCTAACATGCCTAGAGTACACACTAAACGAAAATAAATCACAACTGGTACCCTATCAAAAAATAACATAACATTCCTGGGTGCAAGCTTGAATACAACTGCCCAGATGGCTTACCTCACGCCAGACAAACAAAGGCAACTGACTACTTACTTCAAGCTGATGGCAACAAAAACCCAGTCTTTTGCAAGACAAATTCTGCAAGCTCTGGGCTTCATGGCATCCTGCATCCTACTAATTCCATATGCAAGACTGCGTATGAGGAAACTTCAATGGTACCTAAAAAGTTTATGGAGTCAACATTCACACAGTCTGGAAACAATGATTCCTTTCATTCCCTGTCTGCAACAGGAGTTTCTATGGTGGGCAAAGGCCTGTCACCACAACATGGGACTGCCCTTCACTCTACCCCCTGCAAGCCAAACCTTAACAACAGACACGTCAGATGCATTCAGGGCATATGGGCACCAAAACAAATGCATCTACATATCAACCCAAAAGATGCTAGCTGTTCAAAATGCCCTAACAGCCTTCCAAGGGCTTACTTAATCCAGGACAACTACTGATAAAGGCGGACAACACCACAGTCATGTGGTATGTAAACAAGCAAGGGGGCACACAGTCATACCCCCTTTGCAGATTACCCATGGCACTGTGGGACACAGCTTTGACCTACCAAATACATCTTCAAGCTCAATTCCTGCCAGGAAAACAAAACACTCTGGCAGACGATTTAAGCAGAAACCTTATGGAGCCTCACGAGTGGAAACTAAACCCACAAGTCTTCAGCATGATAACAGAGAAATGGGGGAGCCCAGACATAGATCTATTTTCCTCTCCTCAAAATTATCAATTGAAAAGGTTCTGCACAAGGACTTGTCACAGACAAGCATGGAAAGTGGGCGCCCTATCCTTCAGTTGGAAAAACCTGTCAGTTTACGCCTTTCCTCCTCTGCCTCTTCTACCCAAGGTCCTCCTAAAAGTCAGACAAGAGAAGCCAAAGATATTAATTGCCCCGGACTGGCCCCGCCGATACTGGTACCCATTCCTAAGGAACATGTCTCAATACCCAGCTTGGACCTTGCCTCAAAGACCACAACTACTGTCCCAGCAAAACAGTCAGATCCTGCACAATCAACTACAGACCCTGAACCTGGCAGTATGGCTAATCATGTAATCATACAAATGACACCTCTCAGTAAAGCTGTGATGGATGTCATTTTGGAAGCCATAAGGCCTAGTACTAGAAAATCTTACACTGACAAATGGAAGAGATTCTGTGGTTGGAATCGAGCACAAGGAACTGATACAGCAGAACCACATATTCCTCAGATATTACAATACTTAACAGAGATGCTTGACAAAGGCCTATCTTTCTCATCAGTCAAGATCCATGCCTCTGCCATTTCGGCTCATTACAATACAGAGCCACCAGTCTTTTCTCATCCTTTACTAAAGCAGTATCTTAGAGGAGCCAAAAATTTAAGGCCTCCTAGAAGATCACCCTTACCTGCATGGGACCTCAGTTATGTGTTGGAAAAGCTCACCCTGCCTCCATTTGAACCAGCTGCTACCGCTGATGTAAAGTTCTTATAATGGAAGACAGCTTTGCTACTAGCAATTACTTCAGCAAGAAGAGTTTCAGAGCTACAGGCCCTCATGGCTATAGAGCCTTTTATCCTGTTTTACCCAGACAGGGTGTCTTTCTGAGGACAAATCCTACTTTTATGCCTAAGGTGGTTTTCAGTGTGGCTCTTAACCAAACAATTCATCTGCCAACTTTTGTATCCAAATCCGCAGAACAAAGGGGAGCGAATTCTGCATTCCTTGGATGTACACAGACCGCTAAGATTCTACTTGAGCAGGACTAAAGCTCTAAGAAAAACTGAGCAATTACTAGTGTGATATGCTGCAGGATCAGAAGGAAAGGCTATTTCAAAGCAGACAATTTCAAAGTGGATAAGCCACTGCATCCGTTTCTGCTACTTGCACTATGGTAAACCTGTGCCCAAGGGCATTAGGTCTCATTCTACCAGAGCTGCAGCTACTTCAGCAGCCTTTCTCAGAGGAGTACCAACCAAAGACATTCTAGAGGCTGCTACTTGGAGTTTTGTTAACACCTTTACAAAGCATTACCATTTGCCTCTCTACTCTAGTTCCAGGGCAGGCTTTGCCACTGCAGTTCTGCAGGGTCTTATAGCTGCACCTAATGCTGTTTAGCTCCAGCCTCCAACCATAGCTTTGGGATTCTACCCAAATGTAATGACTGCAACAGTGAAACACGAAGAACATAGTACAGTTGTGTACACTTACCATAAATGTAGGTGTTCGAGTGTATTTACTGTTGCAGTCCAGGTTACGATCCCGCCATCCCCCTTTCATTCTGGAGCTTATCTTTCCTTCTCTATTTTCTACAACCTATGTGGTGTATTTGCTTGTAGATGAAGGTAAAGTTTATATTGATGCATGTATGTGTGTGTGTGTGTGTGTATATGTATATATATATATATATATATATATATATGTGTGTGTGTGTGTGTGTGTGTGTGTGTGTGTGTGTGTGTGTGTGTGTGTGTACACTTTTGCTACCTTTTTGGGGGCACCTGACATCTGGGGCAAAAAAAAACTAAAGAAAATGGCGCCTGCTGCATGTTTTATACCCTTGACGTCATTGAAGAGGATACGGCAACCGACGCAGGACCCAAGACATTGGAATTCAGGCCGACTGAGGGCAACCTGCCAGCAGATTACCCAAATGTAATGACTGTAACAGTGAATACACAACATCTACATTTATGGTAACTGTACACAACTGTACTTTTTGTTTCCATTGATTCTTTATTGTATGCTGTCTTAAGGCGTGATAGAACTAGTTCCCTTTTCCCAAGTGGAGAAGGGGTTTTATTCAAGGATGTTCCTAGTGCCAAAGAGAAAAAGTTCTTGGAGACCAGGTCTAGATCTTTCCTTTCTAAACCTGTTCGTGATAGTGCCCAAATTCAAAATGATGGCACTTCACAACCTTTTACCTCCTCCTCTTTCAAGTTTCTTGGCAACACTAGACTTAAAAGATGTTTATCACATCCCTGTTTATCCAGATTTCAGGTGTTAAGTTTTGTGAGTCTGGATCTTGGTGTCAGTTCTGTGCCTTATCCATTGTACTGTCCAGTGCACCAAGTGTGTTGAGGTCCAGGTACAGTTCATTGCAAGCTACAGAGTATTCACATTTTTCCATATTTAAACTTGCTTATGTTTGCTGAGTTTTTTTCAAAGTAGCAGGACACTCTTGCTCAGATGAGAGAGCTCTTGCACAAGATGGGATTCCAATAGAACATTCAAAAGACTTTACTCCTTCACAAGATAGTGTTCCTGGGATGTTTAGCTTGACACCTCAGTTGAAAGAGCTTTTTTTCCCCAGGAAAAAAAAAAGATCCATCTAGATTTGTTTTTAAGGTTTTCCACTTTAACTTTGGTCATTGCAAGCGAATGTCTCTGGAATGTGGGTCTTGGCTAAGACTCTACATGCCAATGACACAGTAGTGTCTGAAATTGTTGTTCCCAGTATCAACACTGTTTTTCTTTTCAAATCCCAGTGTTGGGGTTTGTTGTTTGGTGGAAACTGGTGTTCTTAATTTCAGGTCTTCCCTTCTCTCTCCCTGCTCCATGTCAGCCAGTCCCCACAGATGCTTTGAACTTTGCTTGGGGAGCAGTTTTAGGAGGGATAAAAGTGCAGGGTATGTGGGACAAAAGGACCAAGACAGGCACATAAATGTGAATGAGACGCTTGCCCTCATCAAGGCACTCCTCTGTCTGAAACATCTTTTCAAGTGATGATAGACAATACCACAGTTGTGGTACATCAATAAGCAGGGGGGATTCAGATCTACCCCTTTTGCAGACTAGTTATGTTGTCTTGGGATGTAGCTTCACAGCACAGTTTCACTCTACAGGCATCTTACATCAGAGCAGAACTGTGTGGCAGATCCTAATGAGTGGAAACTAGATCAGGGATCTTCTAAGATTTGATCCATCTCTGCGGAGTTCTTTATAGACTGCTGTGCCTACTCTCTGAATAATCAACTGGCAAGATTCTGTTCTAGGACTGCATGCAAGAAGGCCAGGAAGATGGATGCCTTTTCTTTTCCTTGGACAGGAATGCTTCTGTATGCTTTTCCACTAATATCCAGGGTACTTATGAAGATTCAGAAGGAAATCCCGCATGACAATCATGTTGATTTCCTTCTGACCCAGGCAACCATCGTTCTCCCTTATTTTGGAAATGGCCAGGGGCAGTTTCCACAAGCTTCTTTGCAGACTGGATTTACTCAGAAGTCGAGATGTATTAAACACCCCTGTTCTTGTCTGTCATCTTCAAGTGACTACCTTGATTGATAGGGTCTTAATTCCTTTTAGCCACCTATTTACTGAGGACTTCCAACCGATACTAATGTAGGCAAGAAAGCCTGCTATTAGAAAAAAACATATTAGCAAATGGAAAAGGTTTTCTAGTTGGAGCCAAGAACATGGCCAACACCTATTCAGGATGAGTTGTTCTCTGACTCTACAATATTTGTGGAAGTTACTATCGCATTATCTGTCTTATTCCTCTATCAGTGTTCATTTATTGGCAATTTCAGCATGTCTACCTTCTCTTTCAGTGCAGTTTCATATCAAAATTTTCTTGAAAGGGGTTTTGTATAAGAGGTCTCCAAGAAAACTGGTGGCCCCTCCTCGGGATCTTAATTTTGTATTAGAGAAGCTAACACTGGCTCCATTTGAGCCAGATAGTCTGGCTGACTTGAAGATCTTGACATGGAAGACAGTTCTACTGATTGCTCTGACCTTTGCAAGAAGGGCATCTGAGTTCAATGCTCTTAGGCGAGTCAACCCAATCTCATTTTCCATAGGGACAGAGTTTGAGAACTAATCCTTCTTTTATGCTTATAGTGGTATCAGAGTTTAAGCCAAACTGTCCATCTGCCTGTTTTCTTTTCCTGACCCTAAAAATGAGGGAGAGGGGATTTGCCATACCTTAAAAGTCGACAGACAGCTGTGGTACTTGCTTGACAAAACTAAATCTTTCAGATTTTTGGATCAATTTGTTCATTTCTTATGAAGGTAAGAAAAGGCAATCTGTGTCAAATCAGACTATTTCCAAATGGTTTTGTTTATAATCATCATATCAAATCTATTCTAGGCAAGGTCAATGCTTTCTCTACCCAGGGCCTTGGCTTCATCTATGGCTTTTTGCAAATGATTGGATTTCATTCTTTTACAAAACAGTATAAGCCTCATTCTTCTTCTATGCCCAAATCAAGCTTTGCTAAGGACCCTTCTTGAGGGGCTGCTGGACTCTTCTTGTACCACTCAACTATAGTAAGCTAAGGTAATTTAGCGATATAACTAAGGCTACTGCAGCAGTGATCAAAATGATGAACTTGGTACAGTTGAGCAAGATAACCTAACCATAATAGATGTTCAAATGATCACCGCTTCTTCCTTTCACCCCCCCCCCCTTTTTTTTATGCTAAGGTCTAGACATTTTTTTTTTCCTCCTAGCATTGCCCTTTCAGGGCTCAGCCTCTCTCTCTCTGCTGGCAGGAAAGCTCTGAAGAGCTTTGTGTCCAGAGTTGTCTTTTAGTTAGCTCAGCTTGAGCTGCCTGACAGTTTGGGCAAGTGAAAGGTGCCTGGAAGCTGTCCGGCTGTTCATATAACTAAGGCTACTTCAGAAATGAACATTCAAACATCTACTGTTATGGTGAGTTTTAGTTGCACAGCTGTACTTTCCATCGTCAACAGTGTAGCATTTTCCTTGGATTTAAATTTTTCATTAGAGGCATTTAGAATTTTCTAGCTTGTCCACAGGACATTGCTGGATGCAGCTGTGACTGTATAAGCAACAGTCATTTTTTCCCTTTGTGTTAAACTCTGGGGAAACTTTTGATGAGCTTATATTTGTTGAAGGTTACCTTAGTCATTCTGATTTGCACTGTATCTTCATTGGGAACCATTCCACATTCAGCTTGGGAAGTTGTATGTTTTTCTCAGTTTAGGAAGCATTGCTCCTGGAATGTACACCTTAATGATCCTTGGCAAACTATAGCTATTGTGTCAGCCTTGATATGCCTAATGGTGTCCACTTCCATTCTTGACAAACTTTGTTTCCTGTGTTTTGTTATTTGGGCCTGCATGCTGAACTATGCAGTAGTGTACCCTGAAGAATCTTTTGTAAGAAATTTGTTTTGTGACCAGATTAATTTAGGTTGTTTGACATGAAGTACTTGGTAGCCTTTCATTATTTATGGATATATTGTTTGCAAGGAAATAAGTTTTGCATCTATGTGTGAATATTTAGATGGCTTTTAATCCTCATCAGCATCCATTCATCTTTCTGATTTGCACATGGTGTGCTTTACTTTCTCATAATGACACACTAGTGGTGAGGTTTTGATATTAGGACTTTGAAACATGGTTTTCTTCTGAGAGTTTTCCTTGTTTATGCACATCAAAGACTGCTTACAGCCATACCACAGTACTCACTTGAAGCTTTTGCTTTTATCTATGATAAACTGTTGTGTGATGTATTCTTAGGAATGCTGTAACATAAGAGATCTGTGCACATCTATTTTATGGAAAACTACTGTGATGTTAAGTTGTCAATCTCGCCTTCATTCTTGCTTGATGGGTTCGGAGCCGATCCCTCGGCTCCGACTCGGCACTTGCTTTAGCTCGAGAACTCCTTTTACCAGCTCGAGGCAGCCCCATATCCCATGATGCAAGGCAGGAAGTACCCAGATCTCGTTTGCCGCTTCGCTTGGGAGGTCTTCTCTTTACCAGCTCCTGGTAAGTAGTTCACATTTGTGATATTTAAGCCCCTTTTTTAGTTAAAACTAATTTTTGATAGTTTAATTTTAATTTTAACCTTTTTCTGACAGAAATCCCTGTCTCTTTTAATTTTTAGTCAGTCAATTTTCCCTATCCCTTCCCCTCCCTGTTAGGGTGTGTGTGTTGGTGTTTTTTACTAAATACCTCTTGGTATTAGTTTAATTTAATTTGACTGGTGTGTGTGTGTGTTGTGTTTAGGCACCATGTCTAAGGAGAGGGTTTCAGGTTTTAAGAAGTGTGACTCGTGCTGTCAGAAGATGTCTCTGACAGACGGTCACACTTCTTGCCTGTACTGTTTGGGCCCTCTTCACCTGCAGGACTCCTGTGCTATTTGTCACTCCTTCAGCCAGAGAGTCCTGCAGGAGAGACGCAATAAGTTGATTCTCAGGGTCTTCTTAAGCCGGAGGGCTCTCCGCTAAGTCGGCTCCACAAAATCAACCAAAACTGCCAAGGCCCAGGCTTCTGTTTCTAAGCCTGCGGCCTCGGCTCCGACTCGTATAGAGTCGAGATCGGCTCCGCTGGAGCCGATTCTGATCCACAAAGCTTCGCGCCGATGGCTATTGGTGCCGAATCTGCTTTGACCACTGTGGTGTCGGCTCCGATCGGCTCCGACACCCACGCATCGGGCATCGGTGTCTGCTCCGATCGGCTCCGACACCCATGTGGCACAGACATCGGTGTCTGCTCCGATTGGCTCCGACACCGTTACCTTGGTAGCTGTGTCGGCTCCGGCTGGGGCCGATACATCGAGACGTTCTGCCGGCTCCCAGGAATCGGTGCCGACAGGATCAGTAGTATCGGCTCCGATGGCCCATTCCAGGAAGAGGTCGAGGTCTCCTTCCTTGGAGCCGATACTTTCGGCCCGCCGCTCTTCTATCGGAGCGGAGCCATCGGAGCCGATCTTCAAGGTCATCCAGGTTGTCAGATCATGACCTAGAGAGAGTGGTCAGTAGATTGCTCAAGTCACAGGTACTGGCCCAAATGCTACACAGTCCGTCTCAGCAGACGACTGTTGGTCCACACCCCGTTACTGTTCCTCCTTCGACTCTACCCCAGAGTTTGGAGTTGGAGTCTTCGGCATGGTTACTGCTACGGCTGGAGGACGGATACCTCCTTCTGTCCCTTCAGCCCCTACTCTTATCTCCTCTTCCTTACAGGGATTCGCTGGTCGGGCTTCCATGGTCTCCTCCGAGGGGGTGAGTGGCATCGCACCCTTGTCCGAGCCCGCTCTTCCCCTTGGAGCCTCGGCCTTGGTGAGCTCGGCTCCGACATCTGCCTCGGAGACTTCCTTTTCGGTGGCCCCTGGAGTTCCTAGCTCTTGGGAGCGGGTTCTCTCGGACCTGCCTGGGAGGGGAGCATTCGAGGTGATGAAGAGTGTACTGGCCACTGGTATCAGTCAGCAGTCTCTTCCCGTAGCTCCTCCCTCTATTGTACCTGTTGACATCTCTGCCACTTCTCTTGCTACAGGACCCAGAGATCCTCCGCCTCAGGTTTCCCCATTGGGAATTTCCCCCTCTTCCGAGGATTCTCCTGATGTTTCGGGAGATCCTCCTAGGAAGAGGACTTGTAAGAGGAAGCATGTAGACTCCCTGAGTCTGTCACTGATACTGACTTTGATGAGTCAGTGGGACACCCTAGATCCACCTCTGAGGATGTCTCCTTCTCAGACATCCTAGAACTTCTGAAACAGAGGGTAAACTGGCCCACCAACAATCCCTCTGAGGATGAGTCAGTATACCTAGAGGCGTTTGGATCTCGGCCCTCCACCTCCAGGGTGTCTCCGCCTTCGACCCCTTATGCAGGTTATTGCACGAAGGCGTGGACAGCTCCTGACTCTGTAGAGCCAGTCCCTAGGAGGCCTTCTAAATTTATCACTGCCCCTAGTGACAAACAATTCCTTACCAAAGGTGTCCGCGCTGATGCCATGGTGGTGGCTGCCACCAAAAGGAACTTGCAGATCCTTCCGTGCCGTCCATCCTCCTAATAAGGACTCTAGGACCATGGATAGGTACGGCAAGCGGATGTTTTCCTCAGCGACCTTTGCTATGCTCGCTGAATTATCTTTGTCACTTCACCAGACTCCAGAGAGATATCCTGAAGGAGCTGGGAGAAGTAGTTCAGGATCCTACAGCTGCAGGGGCCCAAGAAAAGATTGCTTCGCAGCTAGGAACCCTCAATTCCATTGCTAACTCCTCCATGCGGCTAATATCTTATGCTGCGGATGGAGCGAGTAGAGCCGCAGGCACAGGTGTGGCTCTTAGACGCCAAGCCTGGATGCGGCTATGTGATTTTATGGATCCCTTTAAGGCGCCCTTCACAAATTCTCCCTTTGATGGGTCAGCTTTGTTTGGCCCTCAGGTGAAGGAGACCTTGACCAGGTGTGAGCAGGACGGCAAGACTCTTTCTGCTGTTGGAGTCCGTTTTCCACCCCTTCTAGGCCTTATCCCAAAGGACAGAAGGGTGGGAAGATGTGGTTCCGTAAATCCCAAGGAGTCACGCGGATTCACGTGGTCAGTTTACCCCTAGAGGCAGAGGGGGTAACAACAACAGACGCCGCTCTAGAGGCAGAGGGGGTCCGAAGAACCAGGGCAACAGGGAGTCTCTTCCTGAGAAGCCCTTTCAGCATCCCTGAGGTGTTGCCCGGCTGTCCCTCCTTGGAGGCAGTCGGGGGAAGATTATCACTGTACCCAGAAGCCTGGCATTCCCTCACTCAAGACAGATGGGTACAGTCGATCATATCCAAGGGTTACATAATTCCTTTCGAGGAAAGTCCCTTCCCTCAAGTTCCCTTCCAGATGTACCACCCGGTCTAAGGGACATTGCAGAGTTAGAAATCGCAAAACTACTGCAAAAAAGAGCCATTCAGCCAGTTACAATAGACCATTCAGAGCCCGGAATCTACTCAAGGTTCTTTTTGGTCCCCAAAAGACGGGAGACTGGAGACCAATATTGATCTCAGCAGACTCAACAAGTCTGTGAGGAAGACAAGATTCAATGGTCACTCTTCAGTCAATTCTGCCCTTCTTACAGAAGGACAACTGGATGTGCTCAATAGATCTTCAGGATGCGTACTATCACATCAAAATTCACAGACGCTCCAGGAGATTTCTCCGCTTCGGCTGGGGTCCAGTCATTTCCAGTTCAGAGCCCTGCCCTTTGGTCTCACTACAGCCCCCAGAGTGTTCACCAAATGCATGGCAGTGGTCACGGCTCACCTGAGACGTCAAGGATTCCAGGTGTTTCCGTATCTCGACGACTGGCTCCTGTCAGCCACCACCAGGCATCAGCTTATACAAGCCAGGGATTACACAATAGACCTTTGTTCTCATTTGGGCATCTCAGTCAACTTCAAAAAGTCATCCTTATCGCCCTGCCAGTCTATTACCTTCATAGGCGCAAACTTAAACACTGTTCGGATGTCAGCTACCCTTACAGAACAAAGTTTCAGACATTCAGACTCATGTCAGGATCATTCTGGCCAGCAAGAAGGTACAGGCCAGAATGGTTCTAAAGGTATTAGGTCTCATGGCTGCGGCCATTACTCTTCTTCCCCTGGCTCGATTCTACATGCGCCTCCTTCAGTGGATGCTGTTCACACAGTGGTCATACCAGCAACTCCCAATGCGTCACCAGATTCTGGTGACACAAACATGCAAAGAACATCTTGCTTGGTGGATCACATCGTCTCAGGTTCACCAAGGCAGGTGCTTTGTACCTCCGTCCCGATAGCCACTGTCACCACGGATGCCTCCCTGATCGGGTGGGGGGGGTCATTATCAGGGCAGGATGGTTCATGGGACGTGGCAACCGTTCGAGTACCATCTGCACATAAATGTCCTGGAGATGAGAGCAGTGCTTTTAACGTTGCAAGCCCTCAACAACTTTCTTCCCGTAGGGACAATTGCAGTCCTCACAGACAACATGTCTGTAGTTTGGTATATCAACAAACAGGGCGGAACCAAGTCCTACCCCTTGTGTCGAGAAGCTCAGACTATGGCAATGGGCGATCTCCTCTCATCGGTTTCTGGTAGCAATGCATATCCCTGGGAAAACCAACATTATAGCGGACAGATTGAGCAGAGCTATTCTCATGCCTCACGAGTGGTCTCTCAAGCAATCCATAGCGGAAGAGATTTTTCTGGAATGGGGTCGCCCATGTTGCGATCTTTTGCTACTCCCCAAAACAGCAAATGTCCAGACTTCTTCAGCCTCTTCCTCTATCAGGCCATCCCCAGAGACGCTCTGACCCAGGATTGGCCCCAGGGACTTCTTTATGCCTTCCTCCATTTCCTCTGATCCCTCAGGTGATCCAGAAAGCTACCGTTTTGAGAGCCAAATTGATTCTCATTGCCCCTTACTGGCCTCGACAAGTTTGGTTTCCGTTCCTCCATCGTCACCTTTTGGTGCAGCCGTGGCATCTGGACCCAGTGCCAGATCTACTGATTCACCAATCCGGTCAGCTGCACCGGTCAATCCCTTCTCTCAACCTCACAGCATGGTTGCTCCACTTCCTTCCTTAGCCAGGCTTCCTTTGATCTCTAACCCAGTTAGAGATATCATAGTAGCTTCACTAAAATCCTCTACCAGGAGGATTTATACAAGCAAATGGAAACGTTTCTCTTATTGGGCTAAGGCCCAGAATATTGATCCTTTTACTGCCCCTGTTCAGGCAGTTCTGGACTTCTTAGCAGAGATTTTTCATGCAGGCTCCTCTTCTTCAACAGTCAGAGTTCAGTTGGCTGCTATTTCTAATTTTCATGTCGGGATAGCAGATCATAATATTATGTCCCATAGGCTCTGCAGGGCCTTCTTGAAAGGAATTTTCCTACTAAAGCCTCCAATCAGGAATCCTCCTCCTCAGTGGGATCTAAATTTAGTGCTGACATCCTTGATTCTTCCCCTTCGAGCCAGCTGTTTCTTGTTCCCTGAAATATCTTTCTTGGAAAACGTTATTCCTAGTGGCTATTACATCTGCCAGGAGGGTGTCTGAACTTCATGCTCTTTCAGTTCGACCCCCCTATTTGATTTTTCACAAAGACAGAGTATCCTTGAGAACTAATCCATCCTTTTACCTAAGGTCGCTTCAAAAACAATCTGAATCAATCCATTGATCTCCCGTATTTTTTCCTAACTATTCAGATAGAGCTGAACAAAAGCTACATTATCTTGATGTCCACCGTCAGCTCAGATATTATTTGGACAGAACAAAAAAATTTAGAAAATCTGATCAACTTTTTGTTTCCTATGCGGATAATAAAAAAGGCCTACCTGTTTCTGAAGTGACTTTGTCCAGATGGCTTTCTTCGGTCATCACTGAAATTTATACGATCAGGGGAAAACAGCTGTGCTCAAAACCTAAAGCACATTCAACTAGGAGTTTAGCTACTTCTACAGCTTTTCAAGCTAGACTGCCTTTGGACACTATTTGTGCAGCGCCACTTGGGCCACTCCTCACACTTTTGTTTCCCATTACAAATTGGACTTGGCCTCCAGGGACAGAGCCAGTTTTGGCTCTACAGTCCTCAAGAGTTTGTTCCATTGAGCCACCCAGGATAGAGGTGCTAGGGACGCGGTCCCATCAAGCAAGAATAAAGGCGAGATTGACAACTTAACATTAAGAAGTTATGTACCTACCATAACGTTCCATGTTAGTTGTCTTCTCGCCTTCTTTCTTGCACCCTCCCTCCTTGCCCCTGGCCTGGACAGACCTTGTATAAGAAACTATTATGCTAAAGACCATTCAGACCTGGTCCTTTTTCCATCTGTAAGTTTCTTCTTCCTTTGGGAAGTATTTTATGCTTGGTGTTATTGCCCTTTTGTCAACAAACGAGATCTGGGTACTTCCTGCCTTGCATCATGGGATATGGGGCTGCCTCGAGCTGGTAAAAGGAGTTCTCGAGCTAAAGCAAGTGCCGAGTCGGAGCCGAGGGATCGGCTCCGAACCCATCAAGCAAGAAAGAAGGCGAGAGAAGACAACTAACATGGAACGTTATGGTAGGTACATAACTTCTTATTTCTGTACAGTTGACTCTGGGACTAGTGTTTTCTGGAGAAGTGAGCTACATTTTATTCGTCTTGTTTAAATGGGTATGGAGTATACTGAATAGAGAGGAACTTCATATGTTTTGACGTCTGTCAGATTGTCTTCGCATTCTTGAGTCTTATTCCAACTTGCTGTTTCCTGAGAATGCTGTACAAAGGGTTTGCTTGCTACTGACTGGTCTTTGGCAGTAGCTTAAGATAATGGCTCTTGCTTAGTGTGTGGTTTTAAGAATTTGTTACATTCCCGTGTTTCTAGAAGGCTGCGTTGTTACTTGTTAAAATGAAAGTGGTCTTACTCTGTAGGCCTTGAATCGTGTTCCCTTAATCTGTTTACTTATGCAACTGATTTTGAGTCATCTGCTTTGCCTCTCTGCACAAGAACTTAAATATTGCACAACAAGATAAGGGAGATGTTTCATATTCATTTGGAAGTGTCTCAGATGTTCTTCAAAACAAGTGCCTTTACAAAACATGTCTTTGTGAGCAGTTTAATTCTAGCTAGTGATTTGAAGTTTGTTTTCGAATAGGCAGACCTGCTTCTCAACATGGTGCTGCTAGTAAGTGATGCTTTGCATGAATTGCACTTCAGTTTTACTTGTGCACAAAAAGATTTCGGAGCTTCAGGGAATTGCATGCAAGTAGCTTTCCTCCCTCTAATATTGTGTGTGTGTGTGTGTGTGTGTGTGTGTGTGGGGGGGGGGGGGGGGGGGGGCATTTCTTTCTCGAGACTGTGTCCAGGCTTGCGACTTGTCTAACCTTCCTGTTTATTTTCTGGAGAATGCCTTTTTAAAGGAAGCATTGCGTCTTGCTCTATATTTACACTGAATGTAGTACTGCTCATTTTACAAAGTTTTTCAGGAAGTGCAGACTGTTGGCCCTTGTAACCTGATGCTCTGTAGCAGAAAAACTCTTATTCTCAAGTGAGTGAGTGGCTGTGTACATTTTACTGTAGGAAGTGCAGGCAACAACTAGATAATTTAAAGGGTTGCTTCACTAAGAGTACATAGAGCTCTCAATTGTCCAGATTTTTGACTCATAATTTTGGTCCATTTCTCATAAAATTGATTTTTTCTAGCAAATCACTAGTAAATCCTTTGAGGACTGAAGTCAGAAAATAATGTCAGACGTTTGATTTGTAGACTTCATATACTTCAGAAAATTTATGCTAATGTAAAACATGTTCGGTCAACTTTCTGAGTTTGTAAGAGCAATATTTAAAGTGTCCCTATTCTTTGTCATTTGTTCCCCCCATTGTTTGTGTCTTTGTCCAGATTTCTTGGTCTAAGAGGTTGAGAAGTATGCATAGGGTATGAGGGTTAGCATAATGGTTAAAGTGTTTACTTCAAAAACACAAAGTATAGGGCTTGGCTCCTACCTTTGAGTAGGCGAAGCCTAGGCTAAAATGGCCCACAAGGGCAGCTAGTCTAGTACTTTCATATGAATCTCTATGATACAGATGTTCCACTGGTTTGTTTCATATGTAATTTTGCAGAGGTTTTAGCTGACCCTTCAGAGTTTTTTTTTTTTTTTCTCAAAAATATTTTGCCAGATAATACTTCCTGAGTAGTCCATTTTACTCAGCGTCTCCACATTTAGGATCATAGGTTACTAGGTTATCACCCTGGAGGGCATTTAATGTCTGGCCATTTCATCCCAATGTAATACCATAGATACTGCAATCAATACCTAGGATTGTATTAAGTTGTGACTGCCCATGTCAATAGAGTTATGAGCGCTATCCCCGGTAAGAATTTATGGTGCCCCATCCACTCGTCCAGGTTCCTTTTGAACCACAACGTTGGCCTGCTTTACATGAATTGACCGGTTATTCCAAAGAAGCAGCAGTCGCTGGGAGACCAACCTGCACCTCCTGCATGTCCTATTTAAGTCGCAGGCCATATTTAGGTTCCCTGGAACAGGTAGCTCTAGTCCTGTTTAACGGATGTGTAGCAAATTCATTAGGTTTGGGAGATTGCTGTCTAGGCCAGGCATAAGTCTCCCCTAAGACGTCTGTACAATACAGAGTTTAGTGACGGGGACCTTAGTCTGTGTAAGTCGCATGCTGGAGTCCCTTGATCTTCTTAGTTAGAAACCTCTTAGCTCCATCCATTTACTGCAGGTGCTTTGTACAGTACATGCCAAAAGGAGCTGTGTCACTAATTTGACCCATAATTGAGTACGAGTATAGAGGGGTTATAACCTCCTTAATAAAGGCATCGCCTCTAGAGCAAATTGTGTGCTTTGTAGAAAGCCTTATTTACTTCAGTAGACACATGGTGGTCAAAACTAATGTCGCAGTCTGCTTGTGATCCCAGATCTCTTACCACTTCAGAGGTACATAGGGTATTGTTAATTTGATAGTGTGTAGGGAACATTGTTTTTACCAAAGGGAATGGTGATGCATTTCTTTGCATTCAGTTTGAGACCATGACTAAGACACCAGTCATTGATCTGTTTAAGATCCTCCTGAAGTATACTGGCATCCATTTGGGGATTCAGTAATTGCACCCAGTTTGCAGTCA
The DNA here is from genome assembly GCF_019279795.1 of Protopterus annectens. NCBI lineage: Eukaryota > Metazoa > Chordata > Ceratodontiformes > Protopteridae > Protopterus > Protopterus annectens. The sequence goes on along the minus strand of NC_056730.1, from coordinate 706,958,311 downwards.
TCCACAAACTTTGTCAGCCACAGCCCCTTAGTTTTGGCCTGAACTTCTGAAGTATATACCAAACAGTGGGGGCCCCAACACTGATCCTTGTGGCATCCTGTTGATGACAGTTGGTTAATGTGGAGTCACCCACTCTGATAGTGTGTGACTGATTTGTGAGCCAGTTAGCAACCCGTCTTACAGCAAAGGGGTTTACATTCAGTTTGCCAAGTTTATCAGTAATGCCTGGGCGTGGGGTTGTGTAAAAGGCCTTTGCCAAGTCAAAATATGTTGTGTACAGATTTGCCCTCATCACTGGCCCTGGATAGATTTTCGTATAAATCCACCAGGTTTCACAGGCAGGATCTGCCCTTGATGAGGCTGAATTGTGTTGGATCAAGGGTTTGGAGGCTGCCTATGTCTTTTATTTGTGAGGTCCATGATGATATGTTCCATGGGTTTACAGATGAGGCTGGTTAGACGTGTGGGTTTATAATTCCCTGGGTCTGTTGCTAAACCACCTTTGTGGAGAGGATTCCGCAGGAACAAAGCCTGGTGGTTAGGTTGTGATTAAATAGGGTACTTAATGGTGATGATGGTACATGTTTGTTTGTTTGTTTGTTTGTTTAGAAGACAGGCTGGGATGCCGTCTGGTCCCATAGAGGCTGTGTTTTTTGCTTTAGACAAGGTTTTAATGACCTGCTCTTCGGACATGTAGGGTTGGGGGTGGCAAGGTTTGTGATTAAGGGAGTGAAATGTTCATCAAAACTTGTTGATTGAGCAGGTTTGCTGTCACTGTGGGATCTGTGTGTGTGATACCATTAGTTACTAGTTCGGCACATGCCTGGGTTCTACCTTTTAGACTGCGTACATAGCTGTAAAAGCCCTTATGGTTATCTTTGGCTGTGATTGCTAAATTTTTCTCAAATTTACCCTTAGAGGATTTGACATGTTGTCTGAGGCTCAGGAGGGGTGCTTTTCCATTGCTGGGGCCTCGCCTTAGTTTTCTTAGACAGCAGTTTTTTTTTGTTTTGTAAAATTTTGATGCTGGATGTCCACCAGGGTGGCTTGTTGTTACTTGGGGATCTGGCTTTGATGCGTTCTGGAACAGCAGAGTTTGTACACTTTTATACAATTAATTGTACAAGGCTTTAGTGTAAGCCTTGGTGTAGTTACCACTTCAGCTGGGTTGGGGCTTGGAAGGCATTTATACCTTCCCCCAGGAGGATGCAATTTGCTTTGGTGAAATTTTGTAGTCTGCCATTGTCCTTTGTGAGCTCTGGTGTTAGCGCCTGTTCAGAGGCGACTCATTTGTGGTCATATTTGACTAATGATGATCCAACAGTTGCGGTGGTGCATATCTTTGTCGTGATGTTCTTCGTGTTTCACTGTTGCAGTCATTACATTTGGATAATTTGCTGGTAGGTTACCCTCAGTCGGCCTGAATAACAAAGTCTTGGGTCCTGCGTCAGTTGCTGTCTCCCCTTCCATGTTGTCAGGGCTATAAAACATGCAGCAGGTGCCATTTTATTCAGTCTTTCTTGCCGCGTGGTGCTCTATGCAGAAGCAGTTCACAAGTGCCGGTCGGCCGACTCCTGAAATTTTTGCATTCGAGTTTCAGAACCGAAGTCTTCAAACTAAAGCTAAGTGCACCGTTGCGGAAACTTTTTTTTCCTCCTTACCGATGTCAGTAAAAGTTAGTAATTGCATTACTTGTGGGAAGCAAATACCTCATAAGGATTTCCATTTATACTGTATTCCTTGCCTAGGCCCAGATCATAACATGCCTTGCTGTCGGTTTTGTGCTAGATTTAAGCAATGCACTATTAAGCGTCGGTATAGTTTTGCTTCTAAATATTTTAGATCAAGATTTAATTATCCTGAAATGTCGTCTGTTAGTATTCCGACTACCGGAGTTCACAAAAAATGAAAAGAAAAAGACAGACTGTTGAGGTCCAAAACCGATGAAGCTTCTCCTAAGCCAGTCGCCGGTTCTCAGTGAGGCGCTTTCGCAGCCCCTGTTCTCAGTGAGGCGCTTTTGCAGCCCCTGATACCTGCTACTTTTGAGTCGCAGGCCTCTGAGACCCATGCTGAGTCCAGTATGCAGCGCGATTCTCAAAGTATTGAACCAGCGGATGTCTCTCCCTTGGATGGGTCCTGGACGCTTCTGAGGGTGTTTTCAGGCCTCAACATTTTTATATAAAACCGCCAGCCTCAAAAACAAGGTCAAAAGCATCTTCTATGTGTAAAAAACTGACGCATGAGCCATGTGCTTAGGCCCCTATGCATAAAAAACAGATGATGAAAATGGCTGAGGACTTTAATTACCTTGATCAGGGGTTCCCAACCCCCCACCCTGCTAAGAGGCGTAGGCAAGGCACTGATTATGAATCTTCAGATTAGGTTTCCATTTCTTTTGATTCCTCTTCTTATCAGGAATTTTCCATTCCACTCTGAGGATTCTGATGCAGAGGAATCCATCCCATCTGCTTCTCCGGAGATTACACTTTTGGAGAAACTTTGCATACTTTAAGGGAACATTTTCACTGGGAGAGTCAGGACTTGAATCAAAAAAGAGGCTTAGGGATTTCCTTCTTTTTCCTCAGCATAGGCCATTGGCTATACCTCCTGTATTAGACATAGTTGATGATGTGTTTTCGGAATCGAGCATGGCTCCTGATTCCCTACCTCTGTCTCCTAGTAAGCCAGACAGATATTACAGGGTCCCTGACTTTCACAAATTTCTATTCAAAAATCCTGCTGCTGACCCTGAGACTATTTCACAGGGTCCCAAGGGTGTTAAGGGCTCTACAGCCAAAAATCCTACCCCCTCTGATAGAGATTCCAGGGCGCTGGATATATGGGGAAAGAAGGTTTATACGTCTGCTACCTTGGTAATTGGAGCCTTAAACTGTCAATTTCATATGCTTAAATATCAACAGCATGTTATGGGCCTACTGAAACAGAAAATTATGTTGATTTCTGATTGTGTGGAAAATAAAGAATTATAGGAATTATTGCATTCAGCAGAACAGGTTGGAAAGCATACTTTGCAATGTGGTTTTGATTCCTTGGAGGCTTCTTGCAGGGCCGCAGTTACTGGATCTGCGATTAGAAGGGCATGCCTTGCTCAAGGAGCAAAATCTGCCTGATCATGTTTCAAGCTAAATTGTTGGATGCCCCCTTGCAGCATGACACTCTCTTTGGTAATAAGGCAGAAGAGGTTTTAAAGAAAATGGAAGACCAAGCTGCATCTATGCAAACTAAAATATTTCTTGCAAGTGCAGCCACCCAGGTTCAGTAGGCACTGCCCTACTAAAAATTGGTCCTTTCCGGTGTCCAACACAGCCACTCAAGGCAAATCCAGGCACACAAAAGGCTCCAGATGCCAATCACAGGGTTCTTTCAGGTCAAAGCAATGGGGTGCCTCCACTTCCAAATCTGGAAGGAAACAAAGGACAACCCTACAGTAAGCAGTCTCAACGACTTTCCTCTACCATCACCAAGCACTTATCTTTTGGTAGCCCCCTTGGGGGGAAAACTAGCACTTCATGCAAAAAATTGGCAGTTAATTACCCAGGACAAGTGGGTGTTGAACATAGTATCCCAGGGGTACAGATTTCATTTCCATACTTTGCCAATTCCAAATGGATGGCCAGATGTGCCACAAAATCAGTGGGCAGAGGCTCAGAAACAAGTTATGTACCTCATGGATATGAGGGCTACTCAACCAGTACCAGAAAAGGAAAAAGGACAAGGTTTTTATTCAAGACTCTTCCTGGTACCCAGAAAATACAATTCTTGGCATCCAATACTGGATTTATTGATTTTTGAAAACGTTCCTGGACATTCCAAAATTCGAAATGCTGACTTTACAACAGCTACTGCCTATGCTGGGCAGAAACGCTTGGTTAGTGACTCTAGACTTAAGAGGCATACCTGCATATCCCAATAAGGGAATCGTGCAGAAGATACCTCCGCTTCAAGGCAGGTGTTTTGCATTACCAATTCTCTGCACTGCCCTTTGGCTTATCTACTGCGCCCAGGGTCTTTACAAAGTGCCTGGCACTAGTAATTGCATTCTGTAGACAGAGGTATACAAATTTATCCTATCTGGACGACTGTCTCATTCAAGCAGAGGAAAAGGACACTCTTCTTCAACATCTGGCATTTGTAAAAAGGCTTCTAACATGCCTGGGGTACAGTATAAACAAAATGAAATCCCAACTGGTACCCTCTCAAATAATTACATTCCTGGGTGCAAGCTTGAATACAACTGCCTAGATGGCTTACCTTACACCAGACAAAGGCAACTGACAATATACTTCAAACAAATGGCAACAAAATCCCAGATGTTCTTCATACCACATTGCTGCAGTCCTAACACTTGGGTAGTCCGCTGTCCCAGTCGGCCCGAATACCAAAGTATATATCATATCCTCAGTCTTTTTTGCCGCATGGTCCGATGCAGAAGCAGTTTTGCAAGTGCAGGTTGGCGTTCTGAGATTTTCCGAAGTCGGAGTTTCAGACCGAATCCAAGTTGGCTAAGTACCCCGTTGGGGATTATTTTGTTTTTTTCTTGCCTCAGTATTTTACCGGATGTCAGAAAAAGTGAATAACTGTATTTCTTGTGGGAAACAGATACCTCATAGGGATTACCATACCTTGTGTATACCTTGCTTAGGGCCTGAGCACGACGTTGTTGGCTGTCGCTCTTGTGCTAGATTTAACAAACGCACTATAAAGAGAAGATTAGATTGTGCCAGGTTAGTTTTGGGAAGCGTGTAATTATAAAATGCCGCCGGATGCTCCGACGCCCGCCAAAAAGCGCAAGGACAAAACAGCAAAGCCTAGGTTGGAAGAACCGTCCGTCCCGGACGCCGGTTCTTTAGAGGGCTCGGTGGAGCCAGGGGTTCAGCCAGAAATTTCTTTGGAATCCCAGGAGAGACTTTATTACTGCAAGATGTGACCTCTCAGGAGGTAGGCCAGGCGGAAGGGGCTTCTCAGGTAGCTGTTCTTCCCTCCCTTCCTAAGGTGGTTAGGCCCTCCCTGCTGTTTCCAAGGCTTCTCCCAGGGGCAGGCCAGGTTTTGTTTCAGGAGCTACCCCTAGTTCTTCAGGGTCTGTACCTAAGAAGCATATGCTTAAGATGGCAGAAGATTTGATTACAATGATTAGAGGTTCTATGCCCTCCTGATAAGAGGCCTAGGGTGGAACCTGAGCTTGGGAGTTTTCAGCAGTCTTTCGATGCTTCTGAGTCTTCGGCTGAAGACCTGCAGGAGTATTCCGTTTACTCTGATTCTGATGTAGATGATTCTACTCCTTCTGCTTCTCCTCCTGAGGATTTTTCATTTTCAGAGACTCTTCATTCCATGAGGGAACATTTTAAATGGGAAGGTCAGGATTTCTCTGATTCCAGGAAAAGGCTTAGGAATTTTTGTTTCTACCCCAGCATAGGCCTTTAGCTATACCTCCTGTTCTAGATGTGGTAGAGGATGTTTTTGCAGAGGCTTCTCTGAACCCTGACTCTTTGCCTCCTGCTCCAGTTAAACCGGATAGATATTATAGGGTGCCTGAAGCTCATAAGTATCTTTTAAGAGTCCTAGGGCAGACCCAGAAACTGTTTCACAGGGGCCTAAAGGTGTTAAGGCTTCTGTTGTTAAAAATCCTGTTCCTCCAGATAAAGAGGCTAGGGCTTTGGATAGATGGGGAAAGAAAGTGTATACTTCTTCCACTTTGGCCATGAGAGCTTTGAATTGCCAGTTTCACATGTTGAAATACCAAAATTATCTCCTTTCACAATTAAAGTCTAAGGTAGATGCTTTGGCGGAAGGTATTGAGTGTAAAGAGTTGCAGGATTTAGTTCATGTTTCTGAACAGGTGGGTAAGCATTCTTTGCAATGTGGTTTTGATGCTGTGCAGGCCTCTTCGAGGGTGGCTGCCACTGGTTCGGTTCTTCGCAGGCACGCCTGGTTGAGGGATCAGAATTTAGCTGAGCATGTGAAAACAAGGATTTTAGATGCTCCTTTACAATCTGATGTGTTGTTTGGTTCGCCTGTGGAAGCAGTTCTAAAGAAAATGGAAGACAAGGCTAAGTCTATGCAGACTGTTAAAGATTTTTTGCAGGTTCAGCCTCCGAAGTTTAGTAGAAATTGGCCTACCAAGGGGTGGACATATTCTGCTTATGATTCCCAGTCTAGGGGTAGGTCTAGACGTGGTAGAGCAGAGCTCAAGGTTCTTTTAGGCCTAGAACAGGGAGTTCACCTGCTCAGTCTTCTGGTGAGGGCAGGGGTCAGTCCTTTCGTAAACAGACACAATGACCTGCCTTTTCAGCTGCCAGAATCTTCTCGTCTGGCAGCACCTTTGGGAGGAAGGTTGGCACTTTTCAAAGAAAACTGGAGTTTAATTACACAAGACAGATGGGTATTGGATATCATTCACCACGGTTACAGGTTTTATTTCCATACCTTGCCTCCTTTCAAAGGCATGCCAGACATTCCTCCTCAACAAAGGAAAGAGGCTCACAAGCAAATTTCTCTGTTGCTCCAAATAGGGGCCATTCAGCCGGTTCCTGTGCCAGAAAGGGGCCTAGGATTTTATTCTCGCCTGTTCCTAGTACCAAAAAAGGGGAACACTTGGAGACCAATTTTGGATCTGTCTATCCTCAACACTTATCTGGACATTCCCAAGTTCAAAATGTTGACGTTACAACAGCTTTTACCTCTGCTGGGCAAAGATCACTGGATGGTAACTTTGGATCTCAAGGAAGCTTACCTTCATGTTCCTATCAGACTAATTTGCAGGAAATATCTGCGTTTTCGAGCTGGGAATTCTCATTATCAGTTCTCTGCATTGCCCTTTGGCTTATCTACTGCGCCCAGAGTATTCACAAAGGTTCTGGCTCCAGTGATAGCTTTCTTCAGGCTAAAAGGAATACAAATCTATCCTTATTTGGACGATTGCCTGATTCTGGCTCAAGGAAGGGACGTGCTTCTTCAGCATTTGGAATATGTGATAGCAGTGCTAAGATGCCTAGGGTATTCTGTGAACGAAATAAAGTCCAGTCTAGTACCCTCTCAAGACATGTGCTTTCTGGGTGTGAGACTGAATACAGCAACCCAGATGGCCTTTTAACCCCGGACAAACAAAAGAATCTTTCTTTACTTCCATCAACTATCTCATCAGTCCGGGCTGACTGCAAGGACAGTCCTTCAAGCCTTAGGGTTCATGGCATCTTGTATTCTGGTACTTCCCAATGCCAAACTGCATATGAGGAAGCTACAATGGTATCTCAAAATGTATGGACACAGCACTGCCAGGATTTGGACACTGTCATTCAAATAATACCTTGCATTCAAAAGGAATTTTTGTGGTGGGCTCAGGAATGTCACCTAAACAAGGGACTCTCTGTGACCCGCCAGAGGCGAGTCAGATTCTAACGACAGATGCCTCAGACACAGCTTGGGGAGCTCATCTGAATGGAAAGTGGATACAAGACAAGTGGCCTGCCAGACTGCAGCATCTACATATCAGCATGAAGGAGATGTTAGCAGTCCAGTTTGCATTACTGGCTTTCAAGGATTTACTTCTTCCAGGGCAGGTGTTGATTCTAACAGACAACACAACTGTCATGTGGTACATCAACAAACAAGGGGGAACACATTCTTATCCTCTATGCAGGCAAGCAATGATTTTGTGGGAGACTGCGTTAAGCTTGCAGCTGAATCTTCAAGCAAGGTTTCTGCCAGGAGCACAGAACTCCTTAGCAGATGTGTTAAGCAGGCAAATCATGGATCCCCACGAGTGGAAACTGGATCTTCATGTATTTCAGACATTGACAGTGTCATGGGGAACTCCAGACATAGATCTGTTCGCTTCTCCACTGAACCACCAGCTGCCAAAGTTTTGCACGAAAAGGTTTCATCACACAGCCTGGAAAGTGGATGCTCTTTCTTTCAGTTGGAAAAATCTTCATGTGTATGCCTTTCCACCTCTGCCTCTCCTCCCAAAGGTACTTCTAAAGGTCAGACAAGACAAGCCAAGGATGATTTTAATAGCTCCAGATTGGCCTCGGCAGCACTGGTACCCATTGCTGAGGAGTCTGGTAAGGAAGCCTCCATGGCCCTTACCTTTGATTCCACACCTATTGTCTCAGAAGGACGGGCATCTGCTCAATGTCAAGCTTCACTCTCTTCATCTAACAGCTTGGCATGTTCTGTTTTGAACCATAGCAGGTCTCAGCTTCCTCAACAAGTTTTGAATGTGATTATGGAAGCCAGAAGACCTAATACAAGGAAAGTGTACGCAGGAAAATGGAAGAGATTTTTATTTTGGTGTGCAGCAAAGGATTTGGATGTTTCTGAGCCAAATTTGAGTGTGGCTCTTCAATATCTTACTGAGTTATTGGACAAAGGTTTGTCTTTCTCTTCCATTAAGATTCATGCTGCAGCAATTTCAGCTCACTATGATTGTGACCCACCATTGTTTTCTCATCCTTTGTTCAAGCAATTTCTTAGAGGGGCAAAGAATATAAAACCCCACGAGAGCTCCTACTCCTGCTTGGGACCTCAATTTTGTGTTGGAGAAACTCACTCTACAACCTTTTGAGCCTGCAGCTACTGCTGAATTGAAATATTTGTCATGGAAGACTGCTTTTTGTTAGCCATTACATCTGCAAGAAGGGTGTCTGAATTGCAGGCCCTTATGGCGGTTGAGCCTTTCCTGATTTTTCATAAGGATAGGGTATCTTTACGCACTAATCCTTCCTTTATGCCTAAAGTGGTTTCTAGTGTGGCTTTAAACCAAACTATTCATTTGCCTACCTTTTATGCAGATCCCCAAAATAAGGGGGAAAAGATTTTGCACACTTTAGATGTACACAGGCAGTTGCGTTATTATTTAAGCAGGACTAAGGATTTTAGGCAGTCTCAGCAGTTGTTTGTTTCTTTTGCTTTGAGTTCTCAGGGCAAGCCTGTGTCAAAACAAACTATTTCTAAGTGGATTGGGTTTTGCATTGCATTTTGTTATTCCCATCATGGCAAGGAGATTCCAGCTGGGATTAGGCCTCATTCCACTAGGGCTACTGCCACTTCAACAGCATTTCTAAGGGGTGGCAACTAAGGATATTTTGGAGGCAGCTACTTGGAGTTCAGTGCATACTTTCTCTAAGCATTACCACCTTCCTCTCTACTCTAAATCTAGGGCTGGTTTTGCCACGGCTATTTTGCAGGGCATGTTGTCAGCTCCTGCTTCCTTATGATTTGCCAGCCTCCCTTACCTCTGCTTTGGGATTCTACCCAAGTGTTAGGACTGCAGCAATGTGGTATGGAGAACATAGTACAGTTTTGTACCTACCATAAATGTAGATGTTCGAAGATCCACATTGCTGCAGTCCAATGTACCCTCCCTCCTTCCCCTCTGTGTTTAGGGGTGATTGTGTGGGTGAGGTTATACTCTTGTAAATTTGTATATATTGTATATATATTTGGTGCAGGAGTGTGTGGTGTTGGTTTTAGGGTCTTCTGACATCTGGGGCAAGAAAAGACTGAGGATATGACGTCGGTCATGCGCATTTGTACCCTGACGTCAGACTAATGCACCTTGACCGACGTCAGCCATATACTTTGGTATTCGGGCCAACTGGGACAGCGGACTACCCAAGTGTTAGGACTGCAGCAATGTGGATCTTCGAACATCTACATTTATGGTAGGTACAAAACTGTACTTTTTCTGCAAGACCAATTCTGCAGGCTTTGGGGTTCATGGCATCCTGCATTCTACTAATTCCATATGCAAGACTTCATATGAGGAAACTTCAGTGGTACCTAAAAAGTTTATGGAGCCAACATAGTCACAGTCTGGAAATAATGATACCTCTCATTCCCTGCCTACAACAGGAGTTTCTTTGGTGGGCAGAGACATGTCACCAAAACAAGGGACTGTCTTTCACTCTACCCCCTGCCACCCAAGCCCTAACTACAGATGCATCCGACTATGCTTGGGGGCCCACCTGGCGGGGAGATGCATTCAGGGCAAATGGAGCCCAAAACAAATGCATCTGCATATCAACCAGAAAGAGATGCTAGCTGTTCAGAATGCTCCGACAGCCTTCAAGGACTTACTTCATCCAGGACAACTACTGATAAAGACGACCTGAGATGCACCTCACTGAACTGCGACAGTCATAATGGTACTTGTTTATGTGGTACATAAACAAGCAGGGGGGTACCCATTCCTACCCCCTTTGCAGACTAGCCATGACATTGTGGAACATGGCTTTGACTTACCAAATACATCTTCAAGCTCAGTTCGTGCCAGGAAAACAAAATACTATGGCAGATGACCAAAGCAGAAATCTTATGGATGCACACGAATGGAAACTGGATCCACAAATCTTCAGCATGTTGGCACGGAAATGGGGGAGCCCAGACATAGATCTGTTTGCCTGTCCCCAAAATTATCAGCTGGACAAATTATGCACAAGAATTCATCACAAAAAGGCATGGAAAGTGGGCACCCTATCCTTCAGTACCTATCAGTGTATGCCTTTCCCCCTCTGCCTCTTTTCTCCAAGGTCTTACTAAAAGTCAGACAGGAAAAAACAAAAATAATCATAGTTGCTCCGGACTGGCCTCGACAACACTGGTACCCACTTCTAAGGAGTATGTCTCAACTCCCCCCCCCTTGGTACTTGCCTCAGATACCTCATCTGCTGTCTCAGCAGAACAGTCAAATTCTGCACACTCAGCTCCAAACTCTGAACCTTGCAGCATGGCTGATCATTTAATTATTCAAACAACACCTCTCAGTAAATCTGTGATGGATGTCATTTTGGAAGCCAGAAGGCATAGTACTAGAAAATCTTATGCTGATAGATGGAAGAGATTCTGTGCTTGGAACCAATCACAAGGAAAAGACACAGCAAAACCCAATATTCCTCAGATTTTACAATATTTTACGGAGATGCTTGACAAGGGCGTATCTTTTTCTTAAGTAAAAATTCATGTGTCTGCCATCTCGGCTCATTACAACACAGAGCCTCCCCTCTTTTCTCATCCTCTGCTTTAACAGTATCTTAGAGGGGCCAAAAATTTAAGGCCTCCCAGAAGATTTCCAGCTCCTGCATGGGACCTCAGTTTCATGCTGGAAAAACTCACCCTGCCTCCTTTTGAACCAACAGCTAGTGCAGATATAACATTTCTATCTTGGAAAACAGCTTTTCTCTTGGCAGTCAAGAAGGGTTTCAGAACTACAGGCTCTCATGGCAGTGGAGCCTTTTGTTATATTTTACCCGGACAGGGTGTCTCTCAGGACCAGTCCTTCTTTTATGCCTAAGGTGGTATCTAGTATGGCTCTTAACCAGACCATTCATCTGCCAACATATTACCCAAATCCGCAGAACAAGGGGGAGCAGATTCTGCATTCATTGGATGTACACAGACAACTAAGATTCTACTTAAACCGGACCAAATCTCTAAGAAAATCTGAGCACCTACTGGTAGCATTTGCTGCAGGGTCAGAGGGGAAGGCTATATCAAAGCAGACTATTTCTAAGTGGATAAGCCACTGCATTCATTTCTGCTATTTGCACCATGGTAAACTTGTGCCCAAGGGGTCTACTTCAGCAGCTTTTCTCAGAGGAGTTCCAACCAAAGACATTCTAGAAGCTGCTACTTGGAGCTCTGTTCATACCTTCACAAAGCATCGTCATTTACCTCACTTTTCCAAATCCAGGGCAGACTTTGCCATTGCAGTCCTGCAGGGCCTTGTAGCCGCTCCTAATGCTGTTTAGTTCCATCCTCCCATCCATAGCTTTGGGATTCTACCCAAATGTAATACTGCAACAGTTTAACATGAAGAACATAGTACAGTAGTGTACACTTACCATAAATGTAGATGTTAGAGTTTACATCCCATCCCCCTTTCTATACCTTTCCTTCACTGTACTCAAAAGCCTTTGCGGTGTATTTGCTTTTAGTTGTAGGTAAAGTTTGTTTCTAAAAGTGCATCTGTATATTTACTGTTTATTTATATATATATATTTTTGCTCCCCATTTGGGGGGCACCTGACATCTGGGGCAAGAAAAACTGAATAAAATGGTGTCTTCTGCATGTTTTATACCCCTAACGGCCTGACGTCATGGAAGAGGAGACAGCAACTGACGCAGGACCAAAGAATTTGTTCTTCAGGCCAACTGAGGGCAACCTGCCAGCAGATTACCCAAATGTAATGACTGCAACAGTGAATACACTCGAACATCTACATTTATGGTAAGTGTACGCAACTGTACTTTACTGAAGACCAGCTCTAGTATGTTCCTCTTGTTGGGTTTGAACAATTTGTTCCAGGGCAAAGAACTTTTGCGCTAGTGAGTTATGACTAGAATAGGTTTCCCACTTGATGGTGGGATAATTGAAATCCCCCATGAACAGTGTGTTTGGCAATATTTGGATTGACTCCAGTTTGGTGAAGTAGGTGTCATGCATATTATGATCCATGGAAGGGGGATCTAGAACTAGCTATGACTTGAATAGGGGTTTTACCCACAGTAATGTGAACTTGGAGTAACTCTATGGAGTTGTCCAGTCTACCTAGTCGGGAGGTGAATTTATCCCTAATGTTGATGGAAGCACCACCTCCTTTGGTTCTCACATGCTTGTTTTGCAGTCTGAATACGTTTAAGGCATTGTAGCCTTGTACGGCCAGAGTACTGTCTTGAGGGCTTAAACCAGGTTTCTGTGACTGCACAGACTTCTACATTTTCTAGTGATAGAAGTGCTTCCAGGGTGTGCAGTTTTTGGTTTAACCTCCTAGCGTTTGCCAGTATAACCCGTATTTTGTTATGGCTGGCAATTTTTCACGTCAGCAATTTTTTAAGACCTTGCCTAAAAAAGGTACTATGGGGGAGGCAAGAGCCTTTGCCAGCAGCTGAAAGTTTAGTGGTGCCAGGTACAAACTGTCTCTGGCAAAGCAACGAGGTTTGTCAACCCATGTCATCCCAGGCTGACAGAAACTGGATCCCCTTTGACACCAAAATCTAAGCCAGTTATTGAAATTGATCATTGTTTTGTTTATACTGTGGCATCATTCTAGGTGAGGGTAATGTGCTGCTCAATGCCAAGGACATGCCTGCCTGGGAGATGCACTGTGAGAGCTTAACCTTGTATGTCTCTGTATAGTCCATGTTGAGTGACCGACCTGAGATGCACCTCACTGAACTGCGACAGTCATAATGGTACTTGTTGCCAAGAGACCTGAACTTATGCGTGATCTGCTAATCCTGGCACTGGACAGGCAGTTGACCATGGCTTTCTCGTTATCTCACCTGGTGAGTTGCATGTGTGTGTTTCACTATGGAGTCTCCAGTGACAAGAAAATTTGGTTTGACTGTTAAGCTTGAAGGGCTTGGTAGGTGAGACACTGGTTTTGCTATATGTCTTGAGTGATGTGGGAACTGTTAGTTGTAGTAGTCTGTTTAGTTTTGGAGGTCTCTGGTGTTTTGGTAAGTTTTTTGAGAGAACCTCTGTGTATGTTTTGTGTTGGGTCCGTACTGTGTGTATGAGAAGTGGTACTATGTGCATGAGTAGTGGTGGGTGAGTTGGCAACTCTTCAGTGTTACTGTTTCGAGTGCGAGAGAGCAGGGATTCAGGATTATTGGTGTAGAAGCATCTCTTGCACTCTGTATTAGAGCGAGATGTTAGTAAAGGATTGTCAGTGTACATGAGGCAGTTGCTACAGTGTTTCAGGAGACCCAAGTCAACAAGGCTGGCAGGAGAAACAAAGGTAGTCCAGCTGTCCGGATTGCTAGGTTTGAAGAACTGTCACAAAGGGGGTGCTTTCAGGAGTGGTCTAGGAGGTGCACTGTAGATGGGTTTTTCGGACTGGGTTTTTGGTTGGTGGTTTGACGCGTCACAACTTACTAGCAGTACTACTTAGACTGGAGATGTACTAAAGATGAAGACTACACTAATGCATTACAACTGTATCTAAAGGAAAAATTGTCAAAATATGTCCGGCTATGGTGCACAATTGCGCAGTGCTGTGCAACTCGCAAACTAGCAGAAACCCGCTCAAACTTGGGGCTTAAATACCAGAAGCTAAAACTTAAAAACTTTAAAACAAAAAAAACTCAAAAGAACCAATAAAGGTGCTTACAAGCCTTAGACCAATCACCCTTCACCAGACAGGTTCCAGTCAGCATACTTCTTTCACAAGGGTGCAGAATGGCCCCTTCCAGTCAAAGATGGCTTGGAAAGTATGCTCAGAATACAACAGCCACTCATAATTTTAGTCTGTTTCTCATAGAATTGTGTTTTTCTGGCAAATTATTTAAGACTGAACTCAGGAAGTAATGGCAAACATTTGAGCTTTAGACTTCATATCCTTCAGAAAATTATTACTAATGCAAAACCACTTTCTTTGAGAGGTACGGTGTGTGTGTAAGAGGGAAGAAAGTAGCTGCGTGTGTAAGAGGGAGGGAGGTAGGGGTGACATAAGTAGCATATCCCTCAACTGTCCAGGTTTTTGCAGAATGCCCAGATTTTTGTCCCATATGTTTGTATGTTCTGTGCAACAGTTGTTTACTTTGCTCAAAAATAGTATCACTACTGTGGTATAGAATTTTAAAACAGTGTTAGTAGCACAACAGGTAGCATAGTTGCATTTTAATGCAGAAGGCTGTAGGTTTTACTCCCACAACTTGTAGATGGGTTGCTGATACTTTGATGTATGTTTAGGGGATGGGATGCTAAAGTCATATGTCCTCTTTTGGATGAGATGCCTAGTAACTATGAATCTAATTTCAGTTTATCATTTTCTTTATGTAACATAAGTAGGCAATTTATTCTTCAAGGGCAGCAGGCACTGAATTAGTATGCAGATGACCTAGTGAAATGTTAGCAGCAACCTTTTCATTGGTTACAGATCTCTTTAACGTGGAATTAGATGGCTTTTACTTCTGCAGAGATTGTGCTTATTGACTAATACTGATGGATTTTAATGACTGAATTTTGAGTCTCCTTTTATGGTTAAAATGTTCTAAATTGGGCAGTTTTGTCATTGTTGGTTCATATGTTCTATTACATTGCTTACTGGAAAAATGTGCAAAACTATACATTTAAAATGCACTCTGCCAAGTGGTGCTGTATTACACAAGGGATACAATTTCATTATTGTATCTTAAAATTTAATTATAAAATCAGGAAGGTGAATCAAATAACTTTTGCATGGTCCTAAAAATGTTCGCAAGGGACCTGTGCTTTAAAAACACCCCAAAGGTAAACTTAATCCGCCACTGGCCAGATGCATTTTCCTTGAATATGGGTTTCAGTGAAGGTGAGTTTCAAAGGCAGAGAAGTTGTAATGCTAAGACTGTTTTCATTGTGAGACTGTATTGCTTTAATTAGCTTTGGCAAATGTCTGTCAGTGTTTGTGCTGTAAAATTTGAAATAAAAGTTTTAAATCCAGATATCTGTAATCATTGTAGAAATAAAGCAGAAAACAGTATACACATGGAGAATTTTGAACAGTGTTTTTCAACTGGGGGATAACCAAGTAATGGGACACTGAAATGGTTGCATGGGGGATGGCTGAATGGGGAGGGTTGGGGGTTGATTCAAACATAACATATGTGTACAGCCACCTGTAGGGGTCCGCCAAAATATTTCCTTGATAAAAGGGGTCCTCCAGCTTGCAAAGTTTCAGAACCACTGACTTAAACCAAAAGTAGATATTATTAATAAAGATATTTAAAAAAAAAGTTTGAGGTACTTTCCTGAGCTGAATTTAATTTGTTTTTTAGGTTTCTACAGGAAGACCTACTTTGAGCACAAACCAAGTAGTTATGGCTAATCTGGAACATGGAACCACTTGCATTCTCTGCTTCTCAAAATAGAGGAGTGTGTGTGTCCTAAGAAAGAATGAATAAAAGGGTTGTATGTGTTAGCTCAGTTTGATGATGCCAACTCAGAAATGTTTAGTACTTGGACTGAAGCAAAAGCTGTTTGAAAAGAATGATTAAAAGGGTCCTGAACCCAGGGGAGCTCTAGAGGTCTTGGCTACTTGCTTGTTTGTATATGGCAGAGCCCTGTCTACCAGGACACCTAGCTAGGATATTGTAGTTCCTTAACTCCTTACCTTTTGAGTGTCCTAACTGTGGTTCAGAAGTCAGATGTGATGAACTTATTTATTAGCAATGAGTTACCTTGACTCCTCTGCACATGCTAGAAGGAAAACTTTGGGGGCTGATAAATCTGCCATTGGAAAGACATGCTTTATAAAGGTCATTCATAGTAAATTTTACAAAGGTGCCACATGAATTTTCCACTTCTCTGTTTTGAAATTGACTGACTGTAATCTCTTTGATGTTAAAACCTGGGAAAGACCCCCAGTAAGTAGGCTTTTACAGGCACATTTCAAAAGTAAATCACAAGTTGCAGCCATTTTGGCACCTCTCTTGCCTCAGTTTATTCGTACGTATCAACCTGTTTTTGTGCTTGGTGTAGAACTGATTTTGATAACTTGATTAAAACTTCTCTGACACTGGAGGATGAGAATTCCTGTTGGTCTTCATGTGATAAAAAGCATTTGGTAAGGTAGACTGACAGTTTCCTTTCATGGTACTGCAAGGTATGGGCCCATTGCTCTTCTGTTTTATTTGAAGTCCAGGGCTTGTGTAAAGATAAGTTTCCTGCTTTCTGCACTGTATGAGTTCTCAGGAGGTACTCGTCAGGGGTGCCCATTTTTCTCTCACCCTTCTCAAAGTGCATGTTGATGCTCTAACTTTACTGTTTGGAAAAGTTAACTCTTCGTGGTTCTGTTATAGGGGGACATTAAGTGAAGCTTGCATTGTATGCAGGCAACTTAATTTTATATTTGGCAGCTCCTGAATCTGAATTTTCTAAGGTTTTTAGGCTTTTGGAAGGGTTTAGTGAGTTATCCGTCTATGATGATAATGCAGGGGAGTTTCAAGATGTAAGAGTCAGTTTTGTCTGTCATTGTTGGTACTTTTTTTTGAGAATGCTAGCTGTTTTTGTAATCTAAGTAAACCTTAATTACAGTGAGATTTGATCACCTTTCTGGGATTGCTTTTCCCAGTTTTGAGCTTTGTTTGGGATGCCAAGCTTAAAGTGCCATTGTCCTGCATCCAGGTTATTCAGCTTTGTGGAAATCCATTTTAAATGGGCTAATGGGTAGCCTTTTTTGTTATAGAGAATTAGAGTTGTCCTGGATTTTCTCAGCATCACAAGTGTGGGACGATCCTGGAAGAGTTATCCTCTGATGTTCTGTTTTTATAGAAGCTAGAACTGCACATTTGAGGTTCCCCTCCTTGACTACGTGTCACCCCATGTGATATTTGGCAACCACATGGCTGTTGGTTAATAAGCATTCTAGTTTTAAGATTTGAGAGCAGCTGTTGCTTGGAGATGTGATGACTTACAAAGAATTTGAGGTACATTTTTGGTTTGAGTGACAGGAGAAGTAAATTTTTTTATGGAAATGTAAAAAAAAAAAGATGTGTTTAGATACTCGGAAGATTTGGCAGCTATGGGTGCAATTGGTGGTAGGCCTGAGGATGAATGGCTGCCCTCATCCAAGGGGGAGATTCCTAGACTGTGGAAGATAACTGTGGGGAAAAGGTTAGGTTCTTGTTGAGACTAGGTGGCAAACTCCTGTCTCCTATATATGCTGCAGGCTCTAGGCAATTTTGATTTTTCTTAGCTATGCTGGAGGTGAGTGAAATAGCGTGGGGGACTGGTGCCTTATTTTCATTGAATGGGCTGTTGGGGAACTCGTAGCTTTACTTAAGTACTGCCTGGACCTTCCTAGTGTAAGTTAGCTGGATGGAGTTGAGGAGATGAAACAGATATGTGCTAGGCATTGGCCTTGAGGGATATTTTTCTGCCCCCTTATTTGATTGGGTTGGGTTTAGATCAAACTGAAGAATTCACAAAAGCATTTGAAGTTTTTTGATTATTACTGAAAAATGGTAATAATTGGAGCACGTAAGCAGGATGTGGAGAGTTTGATGCATGAAATTTCATGACCTGTGTATAGGGTGAAGGTAATTTAAGGGAGAAGGGTTTACTGAAATTGGCACACTGGAGAGTCATTCTTCAGGTAGGCTGAGATGGCTGAAAACTCATTCAGGGAATATTTGTAGTAGTTTCACTACTTCTATAAGAATTCTGTCCCACCCTCAAAGAACAACATGGGCAAGTGATAAAAAATTTATTTTTGAGTTGCAGCACCCACTAGACCACTTTCCTGGAAGTACTTAATTGTTTGTCATTTTTCACTGATTATTATCAAAAGTTGTTAGTTTTGTTTCATCATCTTTTCTGGTTATTACTATGGATGTTCTTCGTGTTTCACTGTTGCAGTCATTACATTTGGGTAATCCCCTGGCAGGTTGCCTTCAGTTGGCCTGAATAACAAAGTCCTGGGTCCTGCGTTGGTTGCTGTCTCTTCTTCCATGACGTCAGGTCGTCAGGGGTAAAAAACATGCAGCCGACGCCATTTTAATCAGTCTTTCTTGCCGCGCGGTGCCCGAAGCAGAAGCAGTCCGCAAGTGCCGGTCGGCCGACTCCTGAAATTTTCGTTTTCGAGTTTCAGAACCGAAGTCTTCAACCTAAAGCTAAGTACCCCGTTGGGGAAACTTTTTCTTGCTCCTTACCGATGTCAGTAAAAGTTAATAATTGTATTACTTGTGGGAAACAAATACCTCATAAGGGTTTTCATTTGCACTGTATTCCTTGCCTAGGCCCTGACACAACGTGCCTTGCTGTCGGTTTTGTGCTAAATTTAACCAACTCACTATTAAGCGTCTGTATATTTTTGCTTCTAAATATTTTGGCTCAAGATTTAACTATCCAGAAATGTCGTCGGTTAGCAATCAGACTACCAGAATTCACAAAAACACAAAGAAAAAAACAGAGACAGACCATCTAGGTCCAAAATCGACAACGACTCTTCTCCTAAGCCAGTCGCCGGTACTCAGTGAGGCACTTTCGCAGCCCCAGATGCCCACTACTTTTGATTCGCAGGCCTCTACCGAGACCCATTCGGAGTCCGGGATGCCGCGAGACTCGTATTGAACCCTCGGATGTCTCTCCCTTAGATAGGTCCGGAGCCGCTGAGCACACACCGGCTTCTGAGGGTGTTTTCAAGCCTAAAGATTTGTATAGTAAACCCAACACCATCATCAAAAACAAGGCCAAAACCAACTTCTACGTCTTAAAAAAACCGACGCATGGGCCATGTGTTCAGGCCCCTATGCCTAAAAAACAAATGATCAAAATGGCTGAGGATTTAATTACCTTGATCAGGGGTTCCCCACCCCCTCCTGCTAAGAGGCCTAGGCAAGGCACTGATTATGAATCTTCAGATCAGGTTTCCATTTCTTCTGATTCCTCTGATCAGGAATTTTGTATTCCACCTTTTGAGGACTCTGATGCAGAAGAATCCATCCCTTCTGCTTCTCCTCCTGAGGATTTTTCTTTTGGAGAAACTTTGCATACCTTAAGGGAACATTTTCATTGGGAGAGTCAGGATTTTTCAGAATCCAAAAAGAGGCTTAGGGATTTCCTTCTTCTCCCTCAGCATAGGCCTTTGGCTATACTTCCTGTTTTAGACATTGTTGAAGATGTTCTCTCAGAATCCAGCATGGCTCCTGATTCCCTGCCTCTGGCTCCTAGTAAGCCAGACAGATATTACAGGGTTCCTGACTCCAAGTTTCTTTTTAAAAACCCTACTGCTGACCCTGAAACAATTTCTCAGGGTCCCAAGGGTGCTAAGGCTTCTACTGCTAAAAATCCTACCTCTTCTGATAGAGACTCCAGGGCGCTGGATAGATGGGGTAAGAAGGTTTACACATCTGCAGCCCTGGCAATCAGGGCTTTAAACTGTCAATTTCATATGCTTAAATGTCAGCAGCATGTCATGGGCTTACTGAAACAGAAAATGATGTTGATTTCTGACTGTGTGGAAAATAGTTACAGGATTTATTGCATTCAGCTGAACAAGTTGGAAAGCATACTTTGCAGTGTGGTTTTGATTCCTTGGAGGCCTCTTGCAGGGCAGCCGTAACTCGATCTGTGATAAGGCATGCTTGTCTCAAGGAGCAAAATCTGCCTGATCATGTTAAAGCAAAATTGTTGAATGCTCCTTTACAACAGGACAGTCTATTTGGTAATAAGGCAGAGAAGTTTTGAAAAAAGATCGAAGACAAAGCTAAATCTATGCAAACTTTAAAAGATTTCCTACAAGTGCAGCCACCCAGGTTCAGTAGGCACTGGCCTACTAAGAATTGGTCCTTTCCAGTACCCAACAGACCTGCTCACATCAAACCCAGACACTCCAAAGGCTCCAGGTTTCAGTCACAAGGAACTTACAGCACAAAACAATGGGGTGCCTCCACCTCCAAATCTGGAAGTAGCAAGGCACCCCCCCAACGGTAAACAGTCTCAATGACTTTCCACTGCCATTTCCATGCACTTATCTTTTGGCAGCCCCTTTGGGGGGAAAACTAGCACTTCATGCACAAAATTGGCATCCTAATTACCCATGACAAGTGGGTTTTAAATGTAGTATCCCAGGGATACAGATTTCGTTTCCACACGTTGCCGATTCCAAACGGATGGCCAGATCTGCCTCCAAATCAGTGGGCAGAGGCCCAGAAACAAGTTCTGTCCTTCATGGATATGGGGGCTATTCAACCAGTACCAGAAAAGGAAAAAGGACAAGGTTTTTATTCAAGACTTTTCCTCGTACCCAGAAAAGAGACATCATGGCGTCCAGTTCTGGATTTAGATATTCTAAACACTTTCCTGGATATTCTAAACACTTTCCTGGACATTCCAAAATTCAAGATGCTGACTCTACAACAGTTACTGCCTATGCTGTGCAAGGATGCCTGGTTGGTAACTCTAAACTTAAGAGGCTTACCTGTATATCCCAATCAGGGAATCTTGCAGAAGATACCTCTGCTTCAAAGCAGGCTATTTGCATTACCAGTTCTCTGCACTGTCTTTGGCTTATTTACTGCACCCAGGGTCTTCACAAAGTGCCTGGCACCAGTAATTGCATTTTGCAGACAAAGAAACATCCAAATTTATCCTTATCTGGACGATTGTCTAATTCAGGCAGAAAACAAGGACACTCTTCTACAGCATCTGGCGTTTGTAAAAAAGCTTTTAACATGCCTAGGGTACAGCATAAACGAGAAGAAATCACAACTGGTACCCTCTCAAATAATTACATTCCTGGGTGTAAGCTTGAATACAACTGCCCAGATGGCTCACCTCACGCCAGACAAACAAATTCAATTGATAGCATACTTCAAACAAGTGGCCACAAAAACCCAGCTATCTGCAGGACAAATTCTGCAGGCCTTGGGGTTCATGGCTTCCTGCATTCTACTAATTCTATCTGCAAGACTGCATATGAGGAAACTTTACTGGTACCTAAAAAACTTACGGAGTCAACATTGTCACTGCCTGGAAACAATCATTCCTGTCATTTCTTGCCTGCAACAGGCATTCCTATGGTGGGCAGAGGCCTGTCACCAGAACAAGGGACTGTCATTCATTCCACCCCCTGCCACCCAAGACCTGACTACAGACACATCAGCTTATGCTTGGGGGGCCCATCTGGCAGGGAGATGCATTCAGGGCGAATGGAGCCCAACTTAAATGCACCTACATATCAACCGGACAGAAATGCTAGCTATACAGAATGTTTTGACAGCCTTCAAGGACTTTCTTCATCCAGGACAACTACTGATAAAGATGGACAACACCACAGTTATGTGGTACATAAACAAGCAGGGGGGTACCCACTCCTACCCCCTTTGCAGACTAGCCATGGCTTTGTGGAACACAGCCTTGACTTACCAAATACGTCTGCAAGCTCAATTCCTACCAGGAAAGCAAAATACTCTGGCAGATGAATTAAGCAGAAATCTTATGGGCCTACACAAATGGAAACTGGATTCACAAAGCTTCAACATGTTGACACGAAAATGGGGGAGCCCAGGCATAGTTTTGGGGAGAGGCAAAAAGATCTATCAGTTGGACAAATTTTGCACAAGAATTCATCACAAAAAAGCTTGGAAAGTGGATGCTCTATCCTTCAGCTAGAAAAACCTATCAGTCTATGCCTTTTACCCTCTGCTTGCCAAGATTTTACTAAAAGACAGGAAAAAACAAAAATGATTCTGATTGCTCCGGACTGGCCTCGCCAACCCTGGTACCCGCTCCTATGCAATATGTCACACATTCCTTCGTGGTACCTGCCTCAGACACCTTATCTACTGTCTCAGCAGATCTATCAAATTCTGCACACACTGCTCCAAACTCTGAATCTTGCAGCATGGCTAATCACCTAATTTCGCCAATCACATCTCTCAGTAAACCTGTGATGGATGCCATTTTGGAGGCTAGAAGGCCTAGTACTAGAAAATCTTACGCTGATAAATGGAAAAGATTCTGTGCCTGGAACCAAGCACAAGGAATAAAACACAGCAATGCCCAATATTCCTCAGATTGTGCAATATTTAACTGAGATGCTTCATAAGGGCCTATCTTTTTCTTCTATAAAAATCCACGCCTCTGCCATTTCGGCTCATTACAATACAGAGCCTCCTCTCTTTTCTCATCCCCTGCTAAAGCAGTACCTCAGAGGGGCCAAAAATTTGAGACCTCCCAGGAGAGCACCAACTCCTGCATGGGACCTCAATTTTGTGCTGGAAAAACTCGCCCTACCTCCTTTTGAACCAGCTGCTACTGCAGACATAAAATTTATATCTTGGAAGACCGCTTTTCTTTTAGCAGTCACTTCAGCTAGAAGGATTTCAGAACTATAGGCTCTCATGGCAGTGAAGCCTTTCATTATCTTTTATCTGGACAGAGTGGCCCTCGGGACCAATCCATCCTTTATGCCTAAGGTGGTATCCAGTGTGGCTCTTAATCAGGCCATTCATCTGCCAACTTTTTTCCCAAATCCACAGAACAAGAGGGAGCGGATTCTGCATTCGTTGGATGTACACAGACAACTGAGATTCTACTTTAACAGGACAAACTCTAAGAAAATCTGAGCAATTACTGGTGGCATTTGCTGCAGGGGCAGAGGGAAAGGCTATTTCAAAGCAGACTATTTAAAAATGGATAAGCCATTGTATTCGTTTCTGCTACATGCTCCATGGTAAACCTGTCCCCAAGGGGATTGGATCCCATTCCACCAGGGCTGCATCTACTTCGGCAGCCTTTCTCAGAGGGGTTCCTACCAGAGACATTCTAGAAGCTGCTACTTGGAGCTCAGTTCATACATTCACCAAACATTACCATTTACCTCTCTTGTCTAAATCCAGAGCAGGCTTTGCCACTGCTCTCCTGCAGGGCCTTATAGCTGCTCCTAATGGTGTATAATTCCATCCTCCCAACCATAGCTTTGGGATTCTACCCAAATGTAATGACTGCAACAGTGAAACACGAAGAACATAGTACAGTTGTGTACACTTACATAAATGTAGATGTTCGAGTGTATTCACTGTTGCAGTCCTGGTTACCCACCTGCCAGCCCCCTATTTCTCTCTTATTTTACCTCTTCTTTCTTTTACTATGTTCAAAAGCCCTTTTGGTATATTTGCTTTTAGTTGGAGGTATATTTTTTGTGTTCTGAATTACATAAATATAGATATATATATATATATATATATATATATATATATTTTTTTGCTCCCCATTTGGGGGGCACCTGACATCTGGTGCAAGAAAAACTGATTAAAATGGCATCGGCTGCATGTTTTATACCCCTGACGTCATGGAAGAAGCGACCACAACCGACGCAGGACCCAGGACTTTGTTAATCAGGCCAATTGAGGGCAACCTGCCAGCAGATTACCCAAATGTAATGACTACAACAGTGAATACACTCGAACATTTACATTTATGATAAGTGTACACAACTGTACTTTTTGAATAAAGCCAGAATGTTTAAAAATCAGTAGAACCTAATGTATGTGTGATAGGGATCCCTTTAGGAGAGATCTTTGAAGTAGAATTCCACTCCATGTTAATTAAAGCAGCTCCTTAACTCTCTCCAGACCGACATTGATGAGTTGACGGAGAAGTGTAGATTAACTCCATGTCTGCCTTCTGCAAATTCTGTCTCTCTGCTGCTAATCTGCTTGATTTCTTGCTTAGTAAGAACCCATGAATCTGTAAGCATAAAGGCATGTGTGCATGCGCACACATTATCTGGTTGTGATGATTATTTGAGCCACTGTTTTCCATGGAATACGTTCAGTGCCTCTCTAGTTCAGCTGCAGTCCACACTAGTGTCCCTCTGTTAAATAACTTGTACTTCTTGTATCACATAGTCTGTCTTCTACCCTTGGCATCAGGAGTCCATTTAGAAGCACACATTGAAAACCACAAACTTTAGTCTTTCTATAAGATAGCAAAACAAAACTGTGTTATGGATTTAGGCTGTAAAAAGAGCACATAAAACTCTGTCCACCCTGAGGTCTTGGAACAATATGCTGAACTATATAAAACAAATTTTAGATTAGTTTTGTTTCTAGATTATATAGTGTCAAAGCTCATCATTAGCAGTTAAGTCCAGAATCCAAAAAGAGATGATGCACCATTTCACTTCTGCCAAGTCTTTAATGGATATCCCTGTAAATACTACAAGTGTTAGTAAGTGATGGGAATGGTGGGGGGAGGTCATAGTTACTTTTCTGATGTTCTTCATTCCACATTGCTGCAGTCCTAACTATTGGGTAGTCCGCTGTCCAGTCGGCCCGAATACCAAAGTATATGGCTGACGTCGGTCAGGGCGCATTAGACTGACGTCAGTACGTCAGGGTACTAATGCGCATGACCGACGTCATATCCTCAGTCTTTTTTGCCGCATGGTCCGATGCAGAAGCAATTTTGCGAGTGCAGGTTGGCGTTCTGAAAGTTTCTGAAGTCAGAGTTTCAGACCGAATCAAAGTTGGCTAAGTACCCGTTGGGAATATTTTGGTTTTTCTTGCCTCAGTATTTAACCGGATGTCAGAAAAAGTGAATAACTGTATTTCTTGTGGGAAACAGATACCTCATAGGGATTACCATACTTTGTGTATACCTTGTTTAGGGCCTGAGCACGACGTTGTTGGATGCCGCTCTTGTGCTAGATTTAACAAACGCACTATTAAGAGAAGGTTAGACTGTGCCAGGTTAGTTTTTGGGAAGCGTTGTAATTATAAAATGCCGTCGGATGCTCCGACGCCCGCTTCGGCCAAAAAGCGCAAGGACAAAGCAGCAAAGCCTAGAGTGGAAGAACCGACAGTCCCAGACGTCGGTTCTTTAGACGGCTCAGTGGAGCCGGAGGTTCTGCCAGGAGTTTCTTTGGAGTCTCAGGGAGAGACTTTACTGTTACAGGATGTATCCTCTCAGGAAGTAGGCCAGGCTGAGGGGGCTTCTCAGGTGGCTGTTCTTCCCTCTCTTCCGAAGGTGGTTAGAGCCTCCCTTTCTGTTTCCAAGGCGTCCTTGAGAGGCAGGCCAAGTTTAGCTTCAGTGGGGGTTTCTCCTAGTGCTTCAGGGTCTTTGCCTAAGAAACATATGCTTAAAATGGCGGAGGATTTGATTACTATGATTAGAGGTTCTATGCCCCCTCCTGATAAGAGGCCTAGGGTGGAACCTGAGTTTGAGAGTTTTGAGCAATGTTCGGAGGCTTCTGAGTCTTCGGCTGAAGACTTGCAGGAGTATCCTCCTTATTCTGATTCTGATGTGGATGATTCTACTCCTTCAGCTTCTCCTCCTGAGGATTTTTCATTTTCAGAGACTCTGCATTCCATGAGGGAGCATTTTAAATGGGAAGGTCAAGATTTCTCTGATTCAAGGAAGAGGCTTAGGGAATTCTTGTTTTTACCCCAGCATAGGCCTTTAGCTATACCTCCTGTTCTGAATGTGGTGGAAGATGTTTTTGCAGAGGCTTCCCTGAATCCTGATTCTTTGCCTCCTGCCCCGGTTAAACCGGATAGGTACTATAGGGTGCCTGAAGCTCATAAGTATCTTTTTAAGAGTCCTAGGGCAGACCCGGAAACTGTCTCTCAGGGGCCTAAAGGTGTGAAGGCCTCTGTTGTTAAAAATCCTGTCCCTCCTGATAAAGAGGCAAGGGCTTTGGATAGATGGGGAAAGAAAGTGTATACTTCTTCCACTTTATCCATGAGGGCGTTGAATTGTCAGTTTCACATGTTAAAATATCAGAATTATCTTCTTTCACAATTGAAATCTAAGGTGGATGCTCTGGCAGAAGGTATTGAGTGTAAAGAGTTGCAGGATTTAGTTCATGTGTCTGAACAGGTGGGTAAACATTCCTTGCAGTGTGGTTTTGATGCTGTGCAGGCCTCCTCGAGGGTGGCTGCCACTGGTTCTGTTCTTCGTAGGCACGCCTGGTTGAGAGATCAGAATTTAGCTGAGCATGTTAAAACAAGGATTTTGGATGCTCCTTTACAGTCTGATGTGTTGTTTGGTTCGCCTGTGGAAGCAGTTTTAAAGAAAATGGAGGACAAGGCTAAGTCTATGCAAACTGTTAAGGATTTTTTGCAGGTGCAGCCTCTGAAGTTTAGTAGAAATTGGCCTACTAAGGGATGGACTTATCCTGCTTATGATTCCCAGTCTAGGGGTAGGTCTAGACGTGGTAGGGGCAGAGCTCAAGGTTCTTTTAGGCCTAGGACAGGGAGTTCCCCTGCTCAGACTTCTGGTGAGGGCAGGGGTCAGTCCTTTCGTAAGCAGACCCAATGACCTGCCTTTTCAGCTGCCAGTACATTCTCGCCTGGCAGCACCTTTGGGAGGAAGGCTGTCTCTTTTCAAAGAAAATTGGGATTTAATTACCCAAGACAGATGGGTTCTGGATATCATTCACCACGGTTACAGGTTTTATTTCCATACCTTGCCTCCTTTCAAAGGCATGCCAGACATTCCTCCTCTACAAAGAACAGAGGCTCACAAGCAAATTTCTCTGTTGCTCCAAATAGGGGCCATTCAGCCAGTTCCTGTGCCAGAAAGGGGCCTAGGATTTTATTCTCGCCTGTTCCTAGTACCAAGAAGGGGAACACGTGGAGACCAATTTTGGATTTATCTATCCTCAACACTTATCTGGACATTCCCAAGTTCAAAATGTTGACGTTACAACAGCTTTTACCTCTGCTGGGCAAAGATCACTGGATGGTAACTTTAGATCTCAAGGAAGCTTACCTTCATGTGCCTATAAGACTAAGTTGCAGGAAGTATCTGCGTTTCGAGCTGGAAATTCTCATTATCAGTTCTCTGCATTGCCCTTTGGCTTATCTACTGCCCAGAGTATTCACAAAGGTTCTGGCTCCAGTGATAGCTTACTTCAGGCTAAAAGGAATTCAAATCTATCCTTACTTGGGCGACTGCCTGATTCTGGCTCAAGAAAAGGAAGACCTTCTACAGCATTTGGAATATGTCATAGCAGTGCTAAGATGCCTAGGGTATTCTGTGAACGAAATAAAGTCCAGTCTAGTACCCTCTCAAGACATGTGCTTTCTGGGTGTGAGACTGAATACAGCAGCCCAGATGGCCTTTTTAACCCCGGACAAACAAAAGAATCTTTCCAGTTACTTCCATCAACTATCTCTTCAGTCCGGGCTGACTGCAAGGACAGTCCTTCAAGCCTTAGGGTTCATGGCATCTTGTATTCTGGTGCTTCCCAATGCCAAACTGCATATGAGGAAGCTGCAATGGTATCCCAAATATGTATGCACACAGCACTGACAGGATTTGGACACTGTCATTCAAATAATACCTTGCATCCAAAAGGAATTTTGTGGTGGGCTCAGGAATGTCACCTAAACAAGGGACTCTCTGTGACCCGGCCAGAGGCGAGTCAGATTCTAACGACAGATGCCTCAGACATTGCTTGGGGAGCTCATCTAAATGGAAAGTGGATACAAGACAAGTGGCCTGCCAGACTACAGCATCTACATATCAACATGAAAGAGATGTTAGCAGTCCAGTTTGCATTAATGGCTTTCAAGGAGTTACTTCTTCCAGGACAGGTGTTGATTCTAACAGACAACACAACTGTCATGTGGTACATCAACAAACAAGGGGGAACACATTCTTACCCATTGTGCAGGCAAGCAATGATTTTATGGGAGACTGCGCTCAGCTTGCAACTAACTCTTCAGGCAAGGTTTCTGCCGAGCACAGAACTCCTTAGCAGATGTGTTAAGCAGACAAATCATGGATCCCCACAGTGGAAACTGGATCTTCATGTATTTCAAAAATTGACAGTGTCATGGGGAACTCCAGACATAGATCTGTTCGCTTCTCCACTAAACCACCAGCTGCCAAAGTTTTGCACAAAGAGGTTTCATCACACAGCTTGGAAAGTGGATGCTCTTTCTTTCAGTTGGAAAAATCTTCATGTGTATGCTTTTCCACCTCTGCCTCTTCTCCCAAAGGTGCTTCTAAAGGTCAGACAAGACAAGCCAAGGATGATTTTAATAGCTCCAGATTGGCCTCGGCAGCACTGGTACCCATTACTGAGGAGTCTGGTAAGGAAGCCTCCATGGCCTTTACCTTTGATTCCACACCTGTTGTCTCAGAGGGACGGTCACCTGCTCAATGTCAAGCTTCACTCTCTTCATCTAACAGCCTGGCATATTCTGTTTTGAAAGACAGCAGGTCTCAACTTCCTCAACAAGTTTTAAATGTGATTATGGAAGCCAGAAGGCCTAGTACAAGGAAAGTGTACGCAGAAAAATGGAAGAGATTTTTATTTTGGAGTGCAGCAAACAATTTGGAGATTTCTGAGCCTAATTTGAGTGTGGCTCTTCAATATCTTACTGAGTTATTGGACAAAGGTTTGTCTTTCTCTCCCATTAAGATTCATGCTGCAGCAATTTCAGCTCACTATGATTGTGACCCACCATTGTTTTCGCATCCTTTGTTCAAGCAATTTCTTAGAGGGGCAAAGAATATAAGACCCCCACGTAGAGCTCCTACTCCTGCTTGGGATCTCAATTTTGTGTTGGAGAAGCTTACTCTACAACCTTTTGAGCCTGCGGCTACTGCTGAATTGAAATACTTGTCATGGAAGACTGCTTTTTGTTGCCCATTACTTCTGCAAGAAGGGTTTCTGAGTTGCAGGCCCTTATGGCAGTAGAGCCTTTTTGATTTTTCATAAGGATAGGGTATCTTTACGTACTAATCCTTCCTTTATGCCTAAGGTGGTTTCTAGTGTGGCTTTAAACCAAACTATTCATTTGCCTACTTTTATGCAGATCCCCAAAATAAAGGGGAAAAGATTTTGCACACTTTAGATGTACACAGGCAATTGCGTTATTATTTGAGCAGGACTAAGGATTTTAGGCAGTCTCAGCAGTTGTTTGTTTCTTTTGCTTTGAGTTCGCAGGGCAAGCCTGTGTCAAAACAAACTATTTCTAGGTGGATTGGGTTTTGCATTGCATTTTGTTATTCCCATCATGGCAAGGAGATTCCAGCTGGGATTAGGCCTCATTCCACTAGGGCTACTGCCACTTCAACAGCATTTCTAAGGGGTGGCAACTAAGGATATTTTGGAGGCAGCTACTTGGAGTTCAGTGCATACTTTCTCTAAGCATTATCACCTTCCTCTCTACTCTAAGTCTAGGGCTGGTTTTGCCACAGCTATTTTGCAAGGCATGTTGTCAGTTCCTGCTTCCTTATGATTTGCCAGCCTCCCTTACCTCTGCTTTGGGATTCTACCCAATAGTTAGGACTGCAGCAATGTGGAATGAAGAACATAGTACAGTTTTGTACCTACCATAAATGTAGATGTTCGAGGATCCACATTGCTGCAGTCCAATTTACCCTCCCTCCTTCCCCTCTGTGTTTAGGGGTGGTTGTGTAGGTGAGGTTATGTTCTGGTAATTTTGTATATATTGTACATATTTTTGGTGCAGGTATGTTTGGAGTTTTTGGTTTTGGCCTTATCTTTTCAGGGTCTTCTGACATCTGGGGCAAGAAAAGACTGAGGATATGACGTCGGTCATGCGCATTAGTACCCTGACGTACTGACGTCAGTCTAATGCGCCCTGACCGACGTCAGCCATATACTTTGGTATTCGGGCCGACTGGACAGCGGACTACCCAATAGTTAGGACTGCAGCAATGTGGATCCTCGAACATCTACATTTATGGTAGGTACAAAACTGTACTTTCTAATGAGTTGGTTGTACCAAAATGTTTATTTTAAGTAACGGGCAGTTTTTGAGTACGTAACTTTTTAACATAGTTAGACTTTTTCTTTTATGTACATGAACCTATGAAGCATTACTGTATCACAGATTTCATGTCACTGCAACACTTCGTAATTTGCTATCTCCTTTATATCACTGCAACACTTCGTAATTTGCTATCTCCTTTAAGCTTCACATGCAGGACTGGTTTTAAAACAAAACTAATTTGCAGATGGTGCTGTGACACTGGCCTATATTTTTAAGAGGTGAAAAATTACCTCTGGCACTTCCTTTTTTTCTGTCAACAGCATTTTTTTTAACAAAGAACTTGCTGGGAAGTATGTATAAAAAAAATTGTAGATCTATTCTTCCTCAACCCTCAGGCTATCTTAATGAAGGAAACAGAGTAAGTGTCTTTAATGGTGTAAAAGTTAACATTGCGTAGTGAGCACAAGATAAAAAATGAATCTGTTGCACTCAGTACTGAGTTGTAGTACTGTAAGGGATGTTTGCATAATTAAAATGGTTAAGAGAACAGTGACCTTTTCTATTCCCAGCAGCCTACATTACATCCAGATTTCTGTAGTGGAGTGGCAACATTGGATATCACCCATATTGATCACTGCTTCTCCTAAGGATATAACAGCTGGCGAGCTTCCAAAGTTTCAAAGGCATCTTCCATGCACCCAAACTGTTGGTCAGCTTCAGCTGCGCCAGAGAAAATATGATCTGATGTCGATTTTCATTTTATCGTCATTTTATGGGTTCAGATCGGAGCCCTCGGATCTGACTCTGCCGCTGTAAAAGCTTGTGGCAACCTTGAATTCTCATTTTTTTTTCCTTACCCAGAATGCACCAACTCCTATTACCTCTGATCTCGTTTGCTGCCTCTAGGTGAAAGACATGGATGTTCTTCGTGTTTCACTGTTGCAGTCATTACATTTGGGGTAATCTGCTGGCAGGTTACCCTCAGTCGGCCTGAATTCCAAATTCTTGGGTCCTGCGTCAGTTGCTGTCTTCTCTTCCATGATGTCAGGTCATCAGGGGTATAAAACATGCAGCCGATGCCATTTTCTTCAGTCTTTCTTGCCTCGCGGTGCCTGAAGAAGAAGCATTTCGCAAGTGCTGGTCGGCCGACTACTGAAATATTCGAGTTTGAGTTTCAGAATCGAAGTCTTCACTGAAGCTAAGTACCCTGTTGGGGAAACTTTTTTCTTGCTTTTTACCGATGTCAGAAAAAGTTGTTAATTGTATTACTTGTGGTAAGCAAATACCTCATAAGGATTTCCATTTATACTGTATTCCTTGCTTAGGCCCTGATTACAACGTGCCTGGCTGTCTGTTTTGTGCTAGATTTAACCAACGCACTATTAAGCGTCTGTATATTTTTGCATCCAAGTATTTTGGAAACAGATTTAACTACCCAGAAATGTCGTTGGATAGCAATCCGACTACTGGAGTACATAAAAAAAAGCAAAGAAAAGGACAGGGAAAGGCAGTTGAGATCCAAAACCGACTAAACTTCTCCTAAGCCAGTCGCCGGTTCGCCGGTACTCAGTGAGGCACTTTCGCAGCCCCTGATACCTGCTACCTTTGAGTCGCAGGCCTGTACCGACACCCATGTGGAGTCCGGCATGCCGCAAGATATTCAAGGTATTGGGCCGATGGATGTATCTCCCTTGGATGGGTCCGGAGCCGCTGAGTAGGCACCGGCTTCTGAGGGTGTATTCAGATCTCAACATTTTTATATCAAACCGACGAAAGCTGCAAAACCAAAGGCTAAGACACCTTCTAAAACTAAAAAAACTATGCCTGAGCCACGTGCACAGGCCTCTGCCTAAAAAACAGATGATCAAAATGGCTGAAGACCTTATTACCTTGATCAGGGGTACCCCCCCCCCAGATAAGAAGCCTAGGCAAGACACTGACTATGAATCTTCAGATCAGGTTTCGATTTCTTCTGATTCCCCTTCTGATCAGGAATTATCTTTACCTCCCAATGAGGATTCTGATGCTGAGGAGTCTATTCCTTCTGCATCTCCTCCTGAGGACTATTAATTTGGGGAAACCTTGCAAACTTTGAGGGAGCATTTTCACTGGGAGAGTCAAGACTTCTCAGAATCAAAAGAGGCTCGGGGATTTCCTCCTTCTCCCTCAGCACAAGCCTTTAGCCATTCCCCCTGTTTTAGACATTGTGGATGATGTGTTTTCAGAGTCAAGCCCTGACCCCTGACTCCTTGCCTCCGGCTCCCAGTAAGCCTGACAGGTATTACAGGGTCCCTGACTCAAATAAATTTTTATTTAGAAACCCTGCTGTTGATCCTGAAACTATTTCAGAGGGTCCAAAGGGATTTAAGGCCTCAACAGCAAAAAAAAACGACCCCCTCAGACAGAGATTCAAGGCACTGGGCAGATGGGGAAAAAAGGTTTATACATCTGCAACCTTGGCAATCAGGGCCTTAAACTGTCAATTTCATATGCTTAAGTGCCAACAACATGTTATGGGATTGCTGAAACAGAAAATGATGTTGATTTCAGAATGTGCAGAAAGTAAGGAATTGCAGGAATTATTGCATGCAGCTTAACAAGTTAGAAAGCATACTTTGCAATGTGGTTTTGATTCTTTAGAGGCCTCCTGCAGGGCCACAGTTACTGGATCTGTGATTAGGAGGCATGCCTGGTTAAAGGAACAAAATTTGCTTGATCATGTTAAAGCTAAATTGCTAGATGCACCTTTACAACATGATTTTCTGTTTGGTATTAAGGCAGAAGAGGTTTTATAGAAAATGGAAGACAAAGGTAAGTCTATGCAAACTGTTAAAGATTTCTTACAAGTGCAGCCACCTAGATTCAGTAGACACGGGCCTACAAAAATTTTGTCCTTTCCTGTGTCAGACCGAGCTCAAAGGGGCAAATCCAGACGCCCTAAGGGTTCCAGGTACCAGGCTCAAGACTCATACAGGTCAAAGCAATGGGGCGCATCCACCTCCAAATCTGGAGGAGATAAAGCGCAAACCTACAGAAAGCAATCCCAATGACTTCCCTTTGCCTACACCAAGCACTTATCTTTTGGCAGTACCCTTAGAGGGAAAATTAGCACTTTTTGCTCAAAATTGGCAGTTAATAACCCAGGACAAGTGGGTACTAAACATCGTATCACAGGGATACAGATTCCATTTCCACACTCTGCCAATGACAAATGGTTGGCCAGATCTGCCAAAAAAACAATGGGCAGAGGCACAGAAACAGGTTACGTCCCTCGTGGATATGGGGGCCATTCAGACAGTACCAGAACAGGAAAAAGTACAGGGTTTTTACTCTACTGTTCTTGGTACCCAGAAAGGACAAGGCCTGGCGGATAATACTGGATTTATCGATTTTTGAACACATACCTGGACATTCCAAAATTCAAAATGGTCACTTTGCAACAGCTTCTGCCCATGCTGGGCAAGAATGCTTGGCTGGTGACTTCAGACCTAAAAGAGGCATACCTGCATGTCCCAATAAGACAGTCGTGCAGAAGATACCTCAGATTCAAGGCTGGCTTAATGCATTACCAATTCTCTGCACTGCCCTTTGACTTATCTACTGTGCCCTGGGTCTTTACAAAGTGCCTGACACCAATAATTGCATTTTGCAGGCAAAGAAGTATTCAAATATATCCTTACTTGGATGACTGTCTCATTCAATCGGAGAACAAGGACACTCTCTTTTACGACACCTGGCGTTTGTGAAAAGGCTTCTAACATTCCTAGGGTACACAATAAATGAAAAGAAATCACAACTGGTACCGTTTCAAAAGATAACATTCCTGGGTGCAAGCTTGAATACAACTGCCCAGATGGTTTACCTCACGCCAGACAAAGGCAACTGACTACTTACTTCAAACTGATGGCAACAAAAACCCAGTCTTCTGCAAGACGAATTCTGCAGGCTCTGGGCTTCATGGCATCCTGCATCCTACTAATTCCATGTGCAACTGAAGACCACAGACGAAGAATCCACTTAAAACACCAGTTTATTGTACCTCTAGCGCTTCGGCAACCGCCTTCAAGGAGTATAAAACATCACTTAACTTGCACAGTTTATATACCCTAATACATCTAACAATTAAACAATTAGCCTAAACCAATTAATCAATAAACATTAAAAAATACTTAATACTGCTTTCTCATCAGATAAGAAGCCTCCAGTTACATTCCACATTCAGACCCTGAGGAAATAGTGTCATATTTCAAAATGAAAATACTTTCTTTATATAACAACTTCTTTTTATACAAATCATCATACTCTGAACCTGGCAGCATGGCTAATCCTGTAATCATACAGACGTCACCTCTCGGTAAAGCTGTAATGAATGTCATTTTGGAAGCCAGAAGGCCTAGTACTAGAAAATCTTATGTTGACAAATGGAAGGGATTCTGTGCTTGGAATCAAGCACAAGGAACTGATACAGCAGAACCGCAAATTCCTCAGATATTACAATACTTTACTGAGATGCTTGACAAAGACCCATCTGTTTCATCAATCAAAATCCATGCCTCTGCCATTTCGGCTCATTACAATACAGAGCCACCAATCTTTTCTCATCCTTTACTAAAGCAATATCTTAGAGGAGCCAACAATTTAAGGCCTCCTAGAAGAGCACCATTACCTGCATGGGACCTCAATTATGTGTTGGAAAAGCTCACCCTGCCTCCATTGGAACCAGCTGCTGCCGCTGATATAAAGTTCTTATCATTGGAGACAGCTCTGCTACTAGCAATTACTTCAACAAGAAGAGTTTCAGAGCTACAGGCCCTCATGGCTGTAGAGCCTTTTATCATATTTTACCCAGACAGGGTGTCTCTGAGGACAAATCCTACTTTTATGCCTAAGGTCGTTTCCAGTGTGGCTCTTAACCAAACAATTCATCTGCCAACTTTTTATCCAAATCCGCAGAACAAAGGGGAGAGAATTCTGCATTCCTTCGACGTACACAGACAGCTAAGATTCTACTTGAGCAGGACTAAAGCTCTAAGAAAAGCTGAGCAATTACTAGTGTCATATGCTGCAGGATCAGAAGGAAAGGCTATTTCAAAGCATCCAATTTCAAAGTGGATAAGCCATTGCATCCGTTTCTGCTACTTGCACCATGGCAAACCTGTGCCCAAGGGCATTAGGTCTCACTCCACCAAGGCTGCAGCTACTTCAGCAGCCTTTCTCAGAGGAGTACCAACCAAGGCCATTCTAGAGGCTGCTTTATCACTGCAGTGCTGCAGGGCCTTATAGCCTTACCTAATGCTGTTTAGCTCCAGCCTCCCAACCATAGCTTTGGGATTCTACCCAAATGTAATGACTGCAACAGTGAGTGCACTCTTAACATCTACATTTATGGTAAGTGTACACAACTGTACTTATTCCGTTGTCTCGATCTGCTAAACAGATAAACGATTTTTCCATTTTTTTTTATTTCCAAATTTATCTCCCTTTTAATTATTTTCCTTTGTAGTAGTGTACTGGTGATACTATTCTTGGTATCTCTTGCTCTCTCTCCCTCTGTGTTCTTTGTGTTTCACTGTTGCAGTCCTCACATTTGGGGTATCCCTGCCAGGGTAGCCCTCGGCCGGCCCGAATACCAGAGACTTAGTATTTCTGCGTCGGGTGCTGTTGCTTGAGGGCTGACGTTAGGTCGTCAGTAGTATAAAGTAAGGCAGCCGACGGCATTACATCAGTCTTTCTTGCCGTGGAACCCAAAGTAGAAGCAGTTTGCACGAGTGCTGGTCGGCCGCTATTTCGTTTACAGAATTAAAGTTGAAGTCTTCTAAAGCTAAGCACCCAGTTGGGGATCCTTTTTTCTTGCACTAACTGATGTCAGAAAAAGTTATTTGTCTTGCCTGTAGAAAGCAAATACCACACTGAGACCTTCACTCTTGCTGCGTCATTTGTTTGGGCCGAGACCAGTATGTCCCTTGTTGTCGCTTCTGTGCTCTGTTCAGTGCCAGGACTATCCGTCGTCCGGCCTTTTATTGTAGCCAGATATTTTTGTTTACAGTCCTGTAATTCCGACATGGCTTCTTTAAGCCATCCGACAGCAGATGATCTGAAAAAAACATAAAGATAAAGACCGAGACAGACAGCACAGGTCCAAGCCTACTGACTATGCTTCCGTTAAGCTAATCGTCAGTCCTTTGGTACTGAGTGAGGTGCTTTTGCAGCCCCTGATGTTCGCTTCTGTTGATTCACAGGCCACTATCGAGACCCTTTCAGAGTCCAGTATGCCTCAAAACTCTTCAACTAAGCATCCTGCGGTCGTCTCTACCTTGGATGGGTCTGGAGCAACTGAGCAGGCACCGGCTTCTGAGGAAGTCCTTTGCACTACCAAATCTCGACACAAACCAATGTCTTCTTTCGTACCATTCTTTCAAAAACGACCAAATTTCTCAGGCCCAGGGTACAAACCACACCAAAGAAACCGCCCCACTGTCAGGCGCCTGCTACCTTGCCTCAGTCTCAGATGCTTAAAATGGCAGAAGACCTTATTTGCTAATCACGGAAAGCCAAGCTACCCCTTCCAAAAGGAAAGGTCTGTCCCCTGTAGTTTTGTCTGAACAAGAGTCAGATGAATCTGATGCCTCCTGAGTATGAAGACATGCAACCCGTCTCCACTTATGAGGATTCTGACGCACAGGATTCCGATGCAGAGGATTCCATTCCTTCAGCCTCTCTCTAGAGGATTTTTCCTCTGGGGAAACCATAAATACTTTAAGGGAGCATTTCCAGTGGGAGAGTCAGGACTACCCTCTGTCTAAAAAGAGACTTGGGGAATTCCTAGATTTTCCACAACACAGACCCTTGGCCATCCCCCCCCAGTCCTGGATGTTGTGGATGATGTTTTCCTCTCTAATCCAGCTTGACTCCTGACGCCCTACCTCCTGCTCCCAGAAAACCAGACAGGTACTATAGAATCCCTGCTCACAGAAATATCCAACAGCTGACCCTGAGGTAATTTCTTAAAGCCCAAAAGGGATTAAAGCAAACTCTGCTAAGAATCCCACCCCCCCACCCCAGACAGGAGTTCCCAAGCATTGGACAGATGGGGTAAAAAAGTATACACCTCAGCTACTCTTGCTATCAGGGCACTAAATTGTCCTTTCCAGATGCTGAAATTTCAGCAACATACCTTGGAGCTCTTTAAACAAAAAAAGTCTTTCTTTTCTGCTTGGGCAGAATCTAAAAATTTACAAGAGTTAATGCATTCTGCAAGTCAAGTAACTAAACACACCTTGCACTGTGGTTTTGACGCCCTAGAAGCTTCTTGCAGGGCAGGAGTCACTGGATCTGTCATTGGAAGACCAGCCTGGCTTAGGGAGCAACCCCTGCCAGACCATGTCAAATCTAAATTGTTGGCTGCTCCCTTGCACAAAGATAACTTATTTGGCACCAAGGCAGAAGAGGTCTTAAATATGGAAGAAAAAGCTAAATCTGTGGGAACAGTTGAGGATTTCTTACAGGTCCAGCCCCCTAGGTTCAGCAGGTATTGTCCCTCCAAGCACTGGTCCTTTCCTGCTCTGATTAAACTGGCCCAGCCTAGGCCCCGTGGAAATAGACCCCCCCCCCCCAGACACCAGCCCCAGTGAATGCAAAGATCTAAGCAGTGGACTACCTCCACTTCAAAACCAGGGAGTTCTAAGCCACCCCCTTTTGGTAAGAAATCGCAATGACTCAACTCCTCCAACCCCTCACTCAGCTCTCCTTCACTTACCCCAGGAGGAAAACTCTCCTTTCACTCAAGCACCTGGGCCACCATTACCAAGGACCAATGGGTTCTGAACATTGTGTCTTAGGGATACAAATTTTCCTTCTACACCCTTCTAACCCCAAAATGATTCCAGATCTACCATCAAATCAGTGGGCAGAGGCTCAAAAGCAAATCCCCTCTGTGCTCTCAATGAGGGCAGTAGAGCACGTTCCTGCAGAACAGATAGGCCAAGGCTTCTACTCCAGACTTTTTCTGGTACCCAGAAAAGAGGGCACCTGGTGCCCCATCCTAGATTTATCCATTCTAAACACCTTCCTGGTGATCCCAAAATTCAAAATGCTCACCCCCCCCCCCAGCAGCTGCTACCCATGCTCTCCAAGGACACTTGACTAGTCACTCTAGATCTAAAAGAGGCCTACCTACACATTCCTCCCAGGGAATCCTGCAGGAAATATCTCTGCTTCAGGTGTGGATCTCAACACTTTCAGTTCTCTGCGCTTCCCTTTGGCTTAACTACTGCTCCCAGAGTTTTCACAAAATGTCTTGCTCCGGCCATTGCCTTTTGCAGACAAATATTCAAATTTACCCACACCTAGATGACTGCCTTATTCAGGCAGGCAGCCATGAAAAGCTGCTCAAGCACCTGGCCTTTGTAAAGACACTACTAACCTCCCTAGGGTACACAATCATCGAAAAATCCAAACAGGTGCCAAAAGATAATTTTCCTGGGAGCAAGTCTGGACACAGCATCCCAGATGGCATACCTTACACCAGAGAAACAAGTTTTCCTGACAGCCTACTTCTCTCAACTAGCCACCAGGCCCCAGCTATCTGCAAGGAAGATCCTGCAAGCTCTGGGTTTCATGGCATCTTGCATAGTACTCATTCCATATGCCAGACTGCATATGAGGAAACTTCAGTGGTACCTAAAGAGCCTTTGATGTCAACACTCTCAAGACCTGGAAACTCTTCTACCTATAATTCCTTGCCTCAGAAAGGATTTTCTTTGGTGGGCAACAGCATCTTCCCACAACAAGGGACTGCCCTTCTCCCCACCCCCCTCCGCCCAGACCCTTACCACAGATGCATCAAACTGCGCTTGGGGTGCACACCTGGATAGCAGGTGCATACAGGGTCATTGGAGCCCACAGCACATCCCTCTGCACATCAGTCAAAAAGAGATGATGGCTGTGCAGCATGCCTTGATAAGCTTTCAAAACCCTTCTCTCTCCAGGGGTTCTCCTGATCAAAACAGACAACACCACGGTGAATGTGGTACATCAACAAGCAGGGAGGGACTCGCTCCTACCCTCTGTGCAGGCTGGCCATGACCCTTTGGCACACAGCCTCTTACATACAACTACACCTGTTAGCACATTTCCTACCAGGTTCTCTCAACTCTCTGGCAGACCAATTAAGCAGAAATCTTCTGGACTCACACGAGTGGCAATACAACAGAAGTACCTTCACCCTAATAACTCAGAAATGGGAAACCCCGAAAGTTGACCTCTTTACCTCCCACACCAGCTATCAACTCAGCAAATTCTGCACCAGGGAGCATCACTGCATGGCTTGGAAAGTGGATGCCCTGTGCTTCCCCTGGATCAATCTATTGGTCTATGTCTTTCCTACCCTACCTCTCATCCCCAGGGTACTGCTCAAAATAAGGGAGGACAAACCAATGACCATTCTTACAGCTCCAGACTGGCCCCAACAACACTGGTGCCCCTTGCTGCGCAGCCTGTCCCCACTGCCTCCATGGCACCTTCCTCAAATTCCAAACCTCTTGACCCAGAGGGAAGGGGAATTCATGCATCCCCAATTACAGACACTCAATTTGGCAGCTTGGCTTGTTCCCTAACCCCGAACCAATCTGCCACCCTCAGTAAACAGGTTCTGGATGTTATCCGTGAGGCCAGATGTCCTAGCACCAGGAAGTGTTATGCAGATAAATGGAAAAGGCTCTGCACCAGGATCCAGGCTAAGGGAGCCAATATGGCACAGCCCTCCATCCCTCTCATCCTGGATTACTTAGCTGACCTATTACACAGTGGTGTCTCCTTCTCCTCTATAAAAATTCATGCCTCTGTATTTCTGCTCATTTTCCCCCTGCGCAACCCCTATGTTAAGTTGTCAATCTCGCCTTCATTCTTGCTGGATGGGTTCGGAGCCGATCCTCGGCTCCGACTCGGCACTAGCTTTAGCTCGAGAACTCCTTTTACCAGCTCGAGGCAACCCTATATCCCATGATGCAAGGCGGAACTACCCCAGATCTCGTTTGCCGCTTAGCGAAAGAGGTCTCCTTTGCCAGCTGAGGTAAGTTTTTTCTTGTTAAAGAAGAAAAAGTTGAGTTAGGGGTTTAATTTCCCTTCAGTGTTAGGTTAGCCTGTATTTTGTACAGCCCACCCTATTCCCTTCCTTTTTAAACTTTTAAAATAGTTTTTTCAGTTAAAATTTTAGTCAGGCCTAGTTCCCCAAGTTATTCCCTTCCTGTGTGTCTGTGTAGGGATTAAGTTGTGTGTTTGTGGGGACTGTTGTGTATATCCTTTTAGGATGTCTAGGGAAGGCAAGGTCTCAGGCTTCAAGAAGTGTGACCAGTGCTGTCAGAAAATGTCCCTGACAGACGGTCACACTTCTTGTGTGTATTGCCTGGGGCCTTTGCACCTGCAGGACTCCTGTGCTTTGTGTCATGCCTTTAGCCAGAGAGTCCTGCAGGAACGGAGGAACAAGTTGATCCTCCGAGGTTTGTTAAAACCTGAAGGTTCTCCTCCTAAGCAAGGGGCAGGAAAACCTCTTAAGTCACCGAAGGCTCAGGCTACAGTGTCCAAGCCTCCTCCGGTGGCTCCGGCTCCGTCGGAGCCGATATCGGCTCCGGCTGGAGCCGATACTTCTGCTAGAGTAGTGGGTTCGGTGCCGGCCGGCTCCGATACCCTGACTACTGTTGCCTTGTCGGCTCCGGCTGGAGCCGACACTTTATCCAGCATCGGAGCCGAGAGATCCTCGGCTCCATCTGAGGTTCAGGGGACTTCGGCTCCGATGGCTCCGGCCCGTAAGAGATCCCGGTCCCCTTCGATACTAAGTATTCACTCGGCTCCGGGGTCTCCTTTTGTCGGAGCGGAGCCATCGGAGCCGATCTTCGAGATCTTCCAGGCTGTCTGACCATGATTTGGAGAGGGTGGTAAGCAGGCTGTTGAAATCTCAGGCACTGGCCCAAATGCTCCATAGCCCGTCTCAACAGACTTCGGCTATAGCCCCGATTCTTGAGATTCCTCCTCCGACTCCACACCAGAGTTCGGAGCCGGAGCTTCTTGGGACAGCGACTGTTTCGATGCCGGAGCCGATACATCCTTCGGCTCCGTCATCCTCGGCTCCGATCTCCTCCTTGAGACTTTCCTTGGAGGGATCCGGTCGTCGGGTTTCCACTGTCGGCTCCGAGGGGGCTAGTGGCATCGGACCCTTGTCCGCCCCGCCCTCCCTCTCGGAGCTTCGGCTTTAAGCTCGGCGCCGACATCGCCTCGGAGCCTTCTCTCCTTGGAGCCGACCATTCCTGTTTCTTCGAGCGGGTGTGTTCAGGTCTCCCGGGAGAGGAGCCTTTGAGGTGATGAGGAGTGTCCTGGCCTCTGAGCCTGGTCAACGGTCTATCCCTCTAGCTCCTCCCTCATCAGTGCCTGCAGATGCCTCTTGCCAGCCTCTTGCTCTCAGGCCCAGGGATCCATCGCCCCAGGTTTCCCCACTGGGAATTTCCTCCTCTTCCGAGGTTTCTCCTGACCCTGCAGGGGAACCCCCTCGGAAGAGGACGGTAAGAGGAAACACACAGACTCCCTGAGTCTACTACATCTGATACCGACTTAGATGAGTCGGAGGGTTCCCACGGTCCCCTCTGAGGATGTCTCATTTTCAGACATCCTTGAGCTCCTCAAACAGAGGGGGAATTGGCCCTCCATTGACCCCTCCGAGGATGAGTCGGTATACCTGGAGGCTTTGGATCCCGACCCTCCACCTCCTGGGTGTCTCCGCCTTCGACCCACTCATGCAGGTAGTGGCTCGGAAGGCGTGGGCTCCAGATTCTGTGGAACCTGTCCCCAGGAGACCATCCAAGTTCATCACGGCCCCTTCGGACAAACAGTTCCTGTCCAAAGGTGTCTCTGTGGATGCTATGGTGGTGGCGGCGGCCACTAAGAAGGAATTGGCGGATCCTTCAGTACCTGTCCATCCTCCTAATAAGGATTCTAGGACCATGGACAGGTATGGAAAGCGGATGTTTTCTTCAGCGACCTTTGCAATGCGTTCGCTGAATTACCTTTGTCACTTCACCAGGCTTCAACGAGATATTCTCAAGGAACTGGGAGAAGTAATCCAGGATCCTTCAGCTGCTGGGGCTCAGGAAAAGATTGCCTCTCAGCTAGCTATCCTGAATTTGATATCTAACTCCTCCATGCGGCTCATATCTTATGCAGCCGATGGAACGAGCAGGGCCGCAGGCACAGGTGTTGCTCTTAGACGCCAAGCCTGGATGCGGCTGTGTAATTTTGCAGACCCCTTTAAGGCGTCCTTCACCAACACCCCCTTTGACGGTTCGGCTTTGTTCGGACCTCAGGTGAAGGATACTTTGACCAGATGTGAACAGGACGGTAAAACTCTTTCTGCCGTTGGAGTCCAGTTTTCCACTCCTTCTAGACCATATCCCAAGGGTCAGAAGGGGGAAGATGTGGTTCCGTAAAGCCCAAGGAGCTACACGGACACACGTGGTCAGTTTACCCCAGAGGCAGAGGGGTAACAATAATAGACGCTGCTCTAGAGGCAGGGGCGGGTCCGCAGAACCAGGGCAACAGGGAGCCTCTTCCTGAGAAGCCCTTTCAGCATCCCTGAGGTGTCGCCCGACTGTCCACCCTTGGAGGCAGTCGGGGCAAGAATTTCGCTGTACCCAGTAGCCTGGCAATCCCTATCACAAGAGAAGTGGGTACAGTCGATTATATCCGAGGGTTACAAAATCCCCTTCAAAGGTTTCCGTATCTCTACAATCCCTTCCAGACATCTCACCCGGTCAAAGGGATTTGGCAAAACAGGAAGTTTCAAAACTCCTGGGAAAAGAGCCATCCAAACAGTGCCGCAGACCAAGTAGGATCCGGCTTCTACTCAAGATTCTTTTGGTCCCCAAAAGGACGGGAGATTGGAGACCAATA
Source organism: Protopterus annectens (assembly GCF_019279795.1). NCBI lineage: Eukaryota > Metazoa > Chordata > Ceratodontiformes > Protopteridae > Protopterus > Protopterus annectens. Next base: position 706,915,174 of record NC_056730.1, on the reverse strand, counting down.
CTAGACCTAAGCAGACTAAACAAGTCTGTCAGAAAGGCAAGATTCCGGATGGTCACGCTGCAATCCATTCTGCCCTTTCTGGGCAAGGACAACTGGATGTGCTCGATAGACCTTCAGGATGCGTACTATCATATAAAGATTCACAGACGCCCAGAAGGTTTCTCCGCTTCGGCTGGGAGCCAGTCATTACCAATTCAGAGCACTGCCCTTTGGCCTCACTTCAGCCCCCAGAGTGTTCACCAAATGCATGGCAGTGGTCGCAGCTCACCTGAGACGTCGAGGATTCCAAGTGTTTCCTTATTTGGACGACTGGCTCCTCTCCGCCACCTCCAAGGATCAGCTTCTTCAGTCCAGAGACTACACCTTACAGCTTTGCAAGAGTCTAGGAATTTCGGTGAATTTCGAAAAATCCTCTCTGCTGCCTTGCCAATCTATCACCTTTATAGGGGCAGAGTTAGATACCGTCAAAATGTTAGCCAGGCTAACAAATCAAAGGATTCTGGACATCCAGAAATTTGTTCAGCTTCTGTTACAAAGCAACAAGGTCAAAGCCAGGTTTGTCTTGAAAGTTCTAGGCCTAATGGCCGCAGCCATTGTTCTTCTTCCACTGGCTCGCTTCCACATGCGTCTCCTGCAGTGGATGTTGTTCACGCAGTGGTCGTACCACGATCTGCCCATGAGACACGAGATCTTAGTGACACAGTCTTGCAGGGCTCATCTACGATAGTGGATATCTTCCCCTCTTCTTCATCAGGGCCGACCCTTTGTTCCCCCTCCTCCAGTTGCCACAGTCACCACGGATGCCTCTCTGATCGGGTGGGGGGGGGCATTATCAGGGCAGGATGGTCCACGGGACGTGGCAACCCATAGAATACCACCTGCACATAAATGTCCTGGAGATGAGAGCAGTGCTTTTAACGTTGCAAGCCCTCGACGACTTTCTTCCCACAGGGACTATTGCAGTACAGACGGACATGTCCGTGGTCTGGTACATCAACAGACAGGGCGGAACCAGGTCCTATCCCTTATGTCGAGAAGCTCTCAGACTTTGGCAATGGGCGATCTCTTCTCAGCGGTTTCTGATAGCAACGCACATCCCCGGCAGGTCCAACCTATTGGCGGACAGGCTAAGCAGATCTATTCTGATGCCTCACGAGTGGTCTCTCAATCAGTCTGTAGTGGATCAGATTTTTCTGAAGTGGGGCACCCCTTGTTGCGATCTTTTCGCTACCCCTCAAAACAGCAAGTGCCCAGATTACTTCACACTATTTCCTCTTCCAGGCCAACCCTTGAGAGACTCTCTAACCCAGGATTGGCCTCGGGCACTTCTTTATGCTTTTCCTCCCTTTCCATTGATTCCACAAGTCATTCAGAAAGCCACCGTTTTGAGAGCCAAATTGATCCTCATTGCTCCATATTGGCCTCGACAAATTTGGTTTCCGTCTCTACATCATCACCTTCTGGTGCAGCCCTGGCATCTGGACCCAGTTCCGGATCTTTTGATCCACCAGTCGGGTCATCAGCACCGGGCCATTCATTCTCTCAACCTCACTGCTTGGTTGCTCCAGTTCCTTCCCTAGCCAGGCTACCTATGATTTCTGACTCAGTCAGAGACATTTTAGTGTCTTCTTTAAAGTCGTCCACTAGAACTGTTTATGCTAGCAAGTGGCGACGTTTTTCTATTTGGGCAAACGCCA